>NC_053024.1:101182655-101362095 GCF_003073215.2 Triticum urartu
GGCTTTGCATATCATTAGCATCATGGATATTCAAATAATTCATACTAACAACATTGCAATCATACTCATCATTCAAAGATTTAGTGCCAAACATTTTAGTGCATTCTTCTTCTAGCACTTGGGCATAATTTTTCTTTCCATCATTTTCACGAAAGATATTAAAAAGATGAAGCATATGAGGCACCCTCAATTCCATTTTTTGTAGTTTTCTTTTATAAACTAAACTAGTGATAAAACACGAAACTAAAAGATTCTATTGCAAGATCTAAAGATATACCTTCAAGCGCTAACCTCCCCGGCAACGGCGCCGGAAAAGAGCTTGATGTCTACTACACAACCTTCTTCTTGTAGACGTTGTTGGGCCTCCAAGTGCAGAGGTTTGTAGGACAGTAGCAAATTTCCCTCAAGTGGATGACCTAAGGTTTATCAATCTGTGGGAGGCGTAGGATTAATATAGTCTCTCTCAAACAACCCTGCAACCAAATAACAAAGAGTCTCTTGTGTCCCCAACACACCCAATACAATGGTAAATTGTATAGGTGCACTAGTTCGGCGAAGAGATGGTGATACAAGTGCAATATGGATGGTAGATAAATGTTTTTGTAATCTGAAAATATAAAAACAGCAAGGTTACTAATGATAAAACTGAGCACAAGTGGTATTGCAATGCGTTGAAACAAGGCCTAGGGTTCATACTTTCACTAGTGCAAGTTCTCTCAACAATAATAACACAATTGGATCATATAACTATCCTTCAACATGCAACAAAGAGTCACTCCAAAGTCACTAATAGCGGAGAACAAACGAAGAGATTATTGTAGGGTACAAAACCACCTCAAAGTTATCCTTTCTGATCGATCTATTCAAGAGTCTGTAGTAAAATAACACGAAGCTATTCTTTCCTTTCGATCTATCCTAGAGTTCGTACTAGAATAACACCTTAAGACACAAATCAACCAAAACCCTAATGTCACCTAGATACTCCAATGTCACCTCAAGTATCCGTGGGTATGATTATATGATATGCATCACATAATCTCAGATTCATCTATTCAACCAACACAAAGAACTTCAAAGAGTGCCCCAAAGTTTATACCGGAGAGTCAAGACGAAAACATGTGTCAACCCCTATGCATAAGTTCACAAGGTCACGGAACTCGCAAGTTGATCACTAAGACATACATCAAGTGGATCACGTGAATATCACATTGTCACCACAGATAAGCACATGCAAGACATACATCAAGTGTTCTCAAATCCTTAAAGACTCAATCCGATAAGATAACTTCAAAGGGAAAACTCAACTCATCACAAGAGATAGAGGGGGAGAAACATCATAATATCCAACTATAATAGCAAAGCTCGCGATACATCAAGATCGTGCCATATCAAGAACACGAGAGAGAGAGAGATAGAGAGAGAGAGAGAGAGAGATCAAACACATAGCTACTGGTACATACCCTCAGCCCCGAGGGTGAACTATTCCCTCCTCATCATGGAGAGCACCGGGATGATGAAGATGGCCACCGGTGATGGATCCCCCCTCCGACAGAGTACCGGAATAGGGTCACGATTGGTTTTTGGTGCCTACAGAGGCTTGCGACAGTGGAACTCCCGATCTAGGTTATTTTCTGGAGGTTTTTGTATTTATAGAAATTTTTGGCGTCGGTCTCACGTCATGGGGGTCTCCGAGTCGTCCACGAGATAGGGGGACGCGCCTAGGGGGGTAGGGCGCGCCCTCCACCCTCGTGGACGGCTCGGGACTCTTCTAGCCCAATTCTTTTACTCTGACGGCTTCTTTTGGTCCATAAAAAATCATCAAAAATTGGCATGTCAATTGGACTCCGTTTGGTATTCCTTTTCTGTAAAACTCAAAAACAAGGGAAAAACAGAAACTGGCACTGGGCTCTAGGTTAGTCCCAAAAGTCATATAAAATAGCATATAAATGCATATAAAACATCCTAGATGGAGAATATAATAGTATGGAACAATCAAAATTATAGATACGTTGGAGACATATCAGCACACTCCTTATGCTTTGTGGTCCTCGTATGTGGAGGCAGAACCGGGTAGCAAAACAAACTCATTGCTGCCACCGGATATGAAGATCCATGATACTCGGTCTCGTCTCGGCAATCACCTAGTGGCGCAAGACCACGCCATCGCCTACGCGCCCAAGCAGAGAACCGCCATAATAGGACAATGTCGTCCACGTTTGTGCAAAAAGGATCACGACCACCGGTGTCTCACTACCGGAGACTGCCAACCTGGCCAGAAAATCCACCGTCGCTGTTGCACATCCATGCCCTCTGCCTCAAGCCGTCGTCCATACATCTCACTTCAGAGCAACGCTAAACATGCTACCTCTGGCTCCGACGGTCGAGTTAGCTCCAAGATAATGCCTCCAAGAAGGTCAGCAGCAAGAAAACCACCACCATTGTATGTCCCAAGAGGGGAGCTAGGGTTTCAACGTGACAGACATCATGAAGGAAGGAGTGGAGCAATGCAGCAACGCCTTCAACAAGGACTGCAATGCTAGAGGCATCGTCCTCATCGCTCCTAGCACAAAGCCGAGACAGAGTTTTCCTAGCTCCCCTCACGCCCTCCCTTACGCATCAAACACCAGGACCACATGCTTCTTGCCCAACACACCAACGAGAGAAAGACAGGCCGCTGGAGCATGGCCCGAAGACTCATCCTAAGCGCCGCCAGAGGTCAGACCACACGCCTCCGTGAACCAGGCCACCACGACAAGAGACGTGTCGTGAACTTGTGCATGTGGTGGATATGATGATCCAATGATCATTTGTGTTTCTTTTTTACTTTTTATGATCCAACGATCTGAGGGCTCCTTTGATTCAAAAAGATTCTATAGGATTTTTAAAGGATCGAAATTCTTAGAACTTTTTTTCCTACGTTGGTCCTTTAATTATACGAGTGGATTCCATAGGAGTTTTTTATATAAAACCTTTGGTACGTACTACATGTCATAGAAATCTAACATCCATTCCAACATCTTTTTATATTTTTTTTGTTACCTCTGTGACATCAAACGTTCCTTGCTATTCTTATTGAATTTAAATGAATATACTTTAATTTTTATACTTTTTTATTTCTGTATTTACAGAGTCCCGCAAATCAAAAGGCCCAAAAAATATACAATTCATGAAAAACATCTCATCTTTTTTTTTTTTGAAAAAAAAAAATCTCATCCTACTCGTCCTCGCGTCCAGCCAAGTCTTCTCCACAGGTAAGAAAAAAACTTACCACCTCCTCTGTCTTCACAGCGAAGGAAGCGAGCCATCGTCTCCAGCGTCCACGCCACGGCGCCACGCGCTTCCCCCGCCCTATTTTACTCGCCTCCCTCCGCTCCCCCTTCCTCCGCCCTCCTCCAAGTCTCCTCCCTCCTCAATCCCCTCCGCCTCAACACGCGACGACCCCGCTCGCGCTAGGTTACCACCTCCCGTCCACCCCCCTCCTCTCGCCATGGCCGCCGCCGACGAGCACCACGAGGAGGCCAGCCCCCTCCTGGCCCCGCCCGCCAACGAGAAGCTCCCCCCGGCGCAGGATCCCGTCAAGGGCTGCGCCGACGGGGTCCCCGTCGTCATGGGCGAGCCGGTCACCGCCCCTGCCGGCGCCGAGCCGCGTGAAAGCTGGGACTCTGGGATCCTCTCCTGCCTCGGCCGCAACGACGAATTCTGCAGCAGCGACCTCGAAGTCTGTACGTGCCCCTCGCCCCCAGATCTCTCTCGATTTCGGATCAGGCTTCGTGGTCGGGGTAGGCATCGACAGGAATAGGTGCCTGCGCTTCTTCTATCGAGCTCGATTTTGGCGGAAATCATACAATTTCCTAGGGATTTTAGTAACTTTGACAATGAGATCCCTGTGACGTGTTAGACTCGGTGCACGGCAGTTATAAGATTTGTAATATGTTTGCTTCTTATTTGAAATTTGGGCAATTCTGGAACTAGATAGGAGTTAGGACGCAATATTTTATTGGAATTGAGTTGCTGTGAACTAGTATCAGTTGCAAAATGTGTTACATATTGACACGGAGGTCGGGATCATGACTCCTGGAGGCATTAAAACTAGGAGTATGCATACTTGTTTCAATGATTAGGTGAAGTTGTCATGATACATTACATTCATTCTGAGTATGGAAGTTGCTTCTTCAAAGGCAACCCCTAGCACTAAGTTTTCTATGTGTCATTTCAAATTTCAGCTATATTGCCCTGAGTGGAATGCAACTTAAGCAATAGTATAGGAATCTTCAAACTACTGTTGGTTGGCTCACACATGTCATTTTTAATTTTCAGTAGACATGCCTTTGATAAGATGCATTGTTCAGTTCTAATTAAGTAATTATGGACCTTTTGAATTACGGGCCAAGCCCTGTGGTGTGCTAAATGTTGTTATCTACCTAAGCACCTGGACTTTTGTATGCAGAGGGTTATCAGCTATTAAACAACATATGACAATCCTGTTCTAACTGGCCAACTAACTTGGCCATCTGATGTTTGTATGTTTGAGTTGTTCGTGTTCGTTGTAGTGCATGGGGCGGGATTTATTGTGATGGCTCTTTCGAGCCTGTCCTTTTTGTTTAAACTCGAAAAAAAGTAACTAACTAAATGGTGTTTGTGTATCATTTAGGTCTTCTTGGAAGTGTAGCGCCATGTGTTCTGTATGGTAGCCATAGTATAGGAATCTTAAAACTACTGTTGGCTGGCTCACACATGACATTTTTAATTTTTAGTAGACATGCCTTTGATAAGATGCATTGTTCAGTTCTAATTAAGTAATTATGGACCTTTTGAATTACGGGCCAAGCCCCGTGGTGTGCTAAATGTTGTTATCTACCTAAGCACCTGGACTTTTGTATGCAGAGGGTTATCAGCTATTAAACAGCATATGACAATCCTGTTCTGGCCATCTGATGTTTGTATGTTTGAGTTGTTCGTGTTCGTTGTAGTGCATGAGGCGGGATTTATTGTGATGGCTCTTTCGAGCCTGCCCTTTTTGTTTAAACTCGAAAAAAAAGTAACTAACTAAATGGTGTTTGTGTATCATTTAGGTCTTCTTGGAAGTGTAGCGCCATGTGTTCTGTATGGTAGCAATAGTATAGGAATCTTAAAACTACTGTTGGCTGGCTCACACATGACATTTTTAATTTTTAGTAGACATGCCTTTGATAAGATGCATTGTTCAGTTCTAATTAAGTAATTATGGACCTTTTGAATTACGGGCCAAGCCCCGTGGTGTGCTAAATGTTGTTATCTACCTAAGCATCTGGACTTTTGTATGCAGAGGGTTATCAGCTATTAAACAACATATGACAATCCTGTTCTAACTGGCCAACTAATTTGGCCATCTGATGTTTGTATGTTTGAGTTGTTCGTGTTCGTTGTAGTGCATGAGGCGGGATTTATTGTGATGGCTCTTTTGAGCCTGCCCTTTTTATTTAAACTCGAAAAAAAGTAACTAACTAAATGGTGTTTGTGTATCATTTAGGCCTTCTTGGAAGTGTAGCGCCATGTGTTCTGTATGGTAGCAATGTTGAGAGGCTTGCAGCAGCACCAGGAACTTTTGCAAACAGCTGCTTGCCTTACACTGGCCTCTATATGCTCGGGAACTCTCTCTTTGGGTGGAACTGCCTAGCCCCATGGTTCTCTCATCCCACTCGTACAGCTATTCGTCGAAGATACAATCTTGAGGCAAGCTTTCTCTCATTCTGCATTACAATGATCTATCATATATCTGTTTCTAGTTTTCACCCTTGAACATTATGAATCAGGACGCGGGGCTGAAACTTGCCTATTGTAAAATGACTAATCTAGTTTAAACAAATTTCTAAGACTTAACTTCTGCTGTATATGCTGTGTACTTATCCCGTCCTCCCATGGTAGCGCTGTTGGAAGCAATATACTGACATGGCTGCTCTGCATGTTTACAGGGTAGCTTTGAGGCTTTCACTAGGCAATGTGGGTGCTGCGGTGGCCTTGCTGAGGATGAGGAGAGGCGTGAGCACCTGGAGGTCGCCTGCGACCTTGCTACCCACTACTTCTGCCACCCTTGCGCCCTCTGCCAGGAGGGGCGCGAGCTGCGCCGCAGGGTTCCCCACCCTGGCTTCTATGGGCGCTCCGTCGTCGTCATGATGCCACCCACGGAGCAGACTATGGGGCGCACCATGTGAACTGGTCCAGCTCGTCCCCTGCCCTAGCTGTTCTTGTGCGCTTTGATGTTGTGTTGCCCTGGATCTTTTCACCTCTCGGTCCGTAAATACAGAATAATGTCATGTGAACAATTTGTAATGTGATTATGTGAATCTCAACTGATTCTATTCGTTACCGACTGCTGCTGTGTCTTGTATAGATTGTGGATTTTGCTCATTGTCTGACTGCCGTGTGAACTGCAATATGATGTGTGCTTGTTCTCTACTCCTGAACTTTCAATGTCGAGCCCAGTTTTAGTGAGCATCCTTGCCTTTCCTATTGGTTAACATGGTGAAATTTTCTGGAAAACCTTTTATTTCCCGACTGATTCCATGTTCTCGTCAGCCGCTTCGAGGGATGGACACACGTCACATGAGTTGCTTCCCGACGATCTGCAACGGAATTGTAATGGGGTCACGTGTCACGCTAGGTTGTCGCAGCCGCGGGAAGGAGAGGGGGGGGGGGGGGGGGGTTTTGTAATAGAATCCCGGGCCACCGGTGCTATGCTGGGTCGCCCGTGCTGCACTGGAGCATCGTCGGTCCACAGGATGCTATGATGGATTGGCCGTGGTACAGTGGCACACCGTCCATGCTACAAGTGAGCGGCCGGTTTTGCAACATAACCCTTGGTGCGCATGGAGAATCCCGGGCCACCGGTGCTATGATGAAGCATCGCCGGGTCGCCCGTGCTGCACTGGAGCATCCCGGTCCACGGGATGCTATGATGGATTGCCCGTGGTACAATGGCGGGGCTACTGGTCAACCGACACTCTGGCGAACAAGAGACATTGCACTGCCATTCAGGGGGCTATTGTTGTGATGACCGAGCACCTACACCGCCCTGGTGGATGTGACGTGAGAGGAGGATGTGAGGCGAGAAGAGGAAGACGTGATGTGTTAATGCGAGCTTGCGATCAAACGACCACATGGGCTAGTCTAGACAGTCGGACATGCAAATTGATCTTTCCCTAAGATCTTTCTCTAAGATCAGCCGGCTGACGCCTAGCAGTTGCTCAATTTTTGGTATGATGTAAACCTTACTTACAAAGCGATGTACATTCCAAATTGCCAACACCTTGGGTTGAGTATGATTTTTGTGCACTCCCGCCTACTCCCTCCAAATTACTCGTCGCAGAAATAGATGTATTTAGAACTAAAATACATCTAGATACATCCATACCTGCGACAAGTAATTTGGAACGGAGGGAGTATATGTTTGCTAAATTCATCATTTAGTTTGTGCTGCGAATTTGTCATCGATTAGGTAAAAACAATTTGGGAAAGGCATTTATAGTAATTTTGAATTCATTTTTTTGGCAAAATCTTGGCTGAAATGTGCATAACTTGATATAGGCCTATTCGGCTTTTATAGCACTAGATATAGGCCTTGAGCGTTCTTTCAAGGACCTATGACGTTTCGTTTTGTCACAGGAGGAGCGGGAAGCTTCTGATCTGGGTTTTCTTCCCCCCATGTGTTTTCTTTCTATTTATGTTTTTTCTAATTAGTTTTGTTTAGGTTTTTCCTTTTTCTTTGTCTTTTTAAAACATGATTTTTTAATCCGTGAACCGTTTTTTTTCAAATTCTGTTTTTTTGCAAAATTCACTAATTTTCTTAAATTCATGATTTGTTTTTCATTTTTTTGAATGTATAATTTTTATCTTTAAAAAACTGTTTTCCGTTTCATTCCTGTGAACCAGTTACTTTTTTTTTTTGAGAAAAGTTACCCTTTTTTGCGGGGTAAGTTGCCTTTTCTTTAGGCTTGAGAAAAGTTACCAGTTGCTGGGGTGGTGAGCGAGCTTTTTTTTTTTTTGAAGAAACAGGTTTTTTTTTGAGGGATTTTTGAAGAAACAGGTGAGCGAGCTTGGAGCAGAGGTTGAGTGGCTAGCGACAACAGTTAATGGGCCGCGGCCTGCCTAGCCATAGGCGGCGAGGTCTCTCGTGATGTACACAATAGGGCCTAGCCCAGGCTGCACTGGCTGCACGATAAAACTGAACTATCTCGAATCCGGCCCACCGTACGGTCTTGCTTAGTCTCCGCCCCGTCCCCCGGTTTGGTCCGTTCCTATCATCACCGAGCCTCGCAGCCGTCGAGCTCCGCCGCCGTAAACGATGGCCGACGGCAACGCCCCCGGCTCGCCGGCTTCTTCGCTCCAGAGCCACCGCTACGCCATCAAATCCTCAGGTCCCCACTCCAACACTCTCCTCCTCCTCTATGCTCACCTCGCCGTGCCTCTGGAATTCCGTCGAACAGTTCTCGCGCGGCGGTGGGGGAAGCCCTAATTAGTCTCCTAAGCAAGCCCGGAAGTCACTTTAATAGCGGGGATAGGAGCGGCGAGCGCGAAGTGTCTCTTGCCTGGTACTAGTAGCGTTTTATCGTGCCCACTGTCTACAAACCCTTGATTCTGGTTTGTGCATCTAAAACCGGGCAAGTTAGAATTGGTCAGACATCAATTTGGCATGTTGTGAATTGGGACCCCGAAACTTAGGCAGTAACTTGAAATACATTGTTCAAGATAGTTGGTCAATTATAGGAGTTTTGAACAAGGTCACCATGACGGCGTGTCGGTGCGACCGCGCGATGCACGCACCGGCTGCCACGTACACGTGGCGTCACAGCACGAAGTTTCGCATGACCCGCGCGACCGATCGTGTGGAGTAGAGACCAACGCACCCAGAGATGGCGCTCTGGACGTTCGCGCTCTATGATTAAGGTTTGAACAATTTATAGGAGTGAAACTTTATCAGCTTTATTGTAGTGTCATGTCTGCTGCCACGAGAAAACGCTGTTAATTTTCTAGTGTTTTAACTTCACAAGTGCGCTTAAATCTTATCTGCGATTTGCCAAACTACCATACAAATTTATCTGGTGTAAATCACAGGTTAATTATGTGTCAACGTGGACTAATCACTCTTGGCAATTATAGAAGGTCCAACATATTTGTATGGGAACTTGCTGCTTGAGTGTTAGTTATTACTTATTATAGTCTTTAATTGGTTGGAAGTCTGGTTGCAGTGCACAATACGGCAGCTAGCCGGAGGCGTGAACAGGCTATAGCAATAGGGAAGGAAAGAAGGGAAGCCTTAATGCGTGCAAAGCGTGTGTGCCGTGCCCCACTTTCTGGCAGCGATGAGGCTACAATTGAAGATGGTGATATGGTTATTGATGAGAAAGCAGATCTTGAAACAAGAACTGCTCAAGCTGTTGAAGAATTGAAATCAGCTTTGTCAAGCCAGTATGTGCGGCCTATCTTTTTTCTTCTTCTTACGCAATGCAAAGAAACCCACTGCCTCTAACTAGTTAGGTTTGTGGTTCTTCTCGGATATTCCATATGCTGGAGATCACAATTCATCTTGTAATATTTGCCTATTTGGTTGTGGTGTGTGTCCATGTGGGGAGAAGAATTTTCATTATCCCTTACACATCTCATTATATTGGATTCCAGAAATATATGCTTCCATCATTATGATTTACACTACAAAATGCGACCTTAGTATGTTGGAGATTCTTTTTTTTACCTGGCTTAGTGGTTTTCCTCTCCGAGGATACACATCTTTAAGTTGTAAGGTTTGGTTTAAGCACTTGTGGATTTTGGAGAAAAATTTACACTCTGGATTACAGTTACTTATTTATATGAGAAAAATTTATGGCGTGTATTTTCCAACCTTTTTATGCTTCTTAGGGGAAAAGGGGCCCAGAAGAAGAAGATAGAGGCACTTCGTGCAGTGAGACGCGTGTTGTCACAGTCTGAAGTACCTCCCATTCAAGTAGCAATTAAAGCTGGGGCAGTTCCTCTTTTAGTGCAATATCTGTCCTTTGGATCTTCAGATGAACAGGTTGACCATTTTGCACTGGAAAAATACCGACTCCAGCTTTCTACATTACCTGGAAAACAACTTCTATGCTATCTATTTGCTGTTATACAGTTAGATATGTTCATTGTTAGCATTGCATTTTTTTCTGTGCTCATCTGAACTATGTCTTATGAAGATTATTTATGCTTTTATTGCAGTTGCTAGAGGCTGCTTGGTGCCTTACAAACATAGCAGCTGGGGAGCCAGAAGAAACAAAATCCGTGCTGCCCGCATTACCATTGCTTGTTGCTCACCTTGGTGGTTCGTTTTCTCCATTTTGTTGGACAATTTTTTTAATCCCCATTAGGAATATATATTAATCTCTGGTCCTATGTAATGCACATTTCTCACGAACGTTGGCTAGGTAGACATTTGCAATTCAGTTGGAGTTGGAGCTTTCCTTATATTAAAAATGTTTCCTGGTCTATTTTGTTAGAGAAGAGCTCCACACTTGTTGCTGAGCAATGTGCATGGGCCATCGGTAATGTTGCTGGTGAAGGAGCAGACCTGAGAAGCACATTAATTGCACAGGGTGCTTTGTGGCCTCTTGCCCGCCTAATGCTATCAAGCAAGGGTTCTACAGCAAGAACTGCTGCTTGGGCATTGTCAAATCTCATCAAGGTTATGATCTCTTGCTTTGACTGTATGAGTCTCAAGTTTCTTATGCCAGAGTTCAACAGTTATCTCTTTCCAAGTTCTTATTATGGATTAGGAGTGCTTCGGCAAAAGCGTAAAGTAAGCCCTATTTAGGAATTAGGATTGCTTAAGCTAAAATTAACTTGATGGTAAGCTTGGGTCCTTCTGTTAGATATATTAATGAAGGGTTTCCTTAGTGTAAGACTTATTTGATCTCAGCAAAATTTCAAGCCATATTCAAAACATTTCATGGCATGCGTACTTTATGAGGTTTTTAGAATCTGAATCCCTCACTCACTCATTTTCTTTTCCTTCTGCTTAACAGTTTTTATCACTTTCAGACTGGTACATATGCATGTAGCTGTTCATGAAGCATCATTTTTACTGAAGTGTCAAATGTCTGTTCTCTTATAATCCAGGGGCCTGATCCCAAGGCTGCGTATGAGCTTATTAACATCGATGGTGTGCTAAATGCGATCATAAGGAACTTGGAAAAGGCGTATGTCTCTTAATGGACATCTTTCTATTTTGCATTGAACTTTTATTAATCATTTTACTGTACATTTATGAGTTTCTAAAAACCAAGGATTGGCTTCTTACTCATTACAAATGGTTGCAGTCTTTATTCTTAGTTCTTACAGTTACATAAAGAACACTGTTCAAATTCACTGACCTGTGCTTTCTGACATGTCTTCACTGTATATTTATTCATTATATATGCATGTAGCAGTACTTCCTTTCAATCTCTTCATTAGTAACCTAGATCGTGTGCCAAGTTGTATTTACTGGACACTTGCTACTCTTCTCCTTGTGCAATTGTTTAGTCCTTGTTATATTTTGTGGTATTTCTGAGATGCATGAATGACATGGAAACATTTACTGAAGTTTTTCAGAGTGACATGCATGGTTTTGCTCATTACTGCCACTGATGGGTTAAGTGATCTTTCAGGGACGAAGAGTTAGCAACTGAGGTGGCATGGGTAGTGGTATATCTTTCAGCACTTTCAGAAAAAGCTATCAGCTTAATAGTACGAAGCCATGTGCCTCAGTTGCTGATTGGACGCCTGCTGGCATCTGAGAACTTGCAGTTGCTCATTCCGGTATTGTCCATTTGTTTCTCTCTCTCAATCTCATTTTGTTCCTTTATCTTATTAACAATTTTGGTGCTTTCCCTGGAAATGCTTACTGCTTACACTTTTCATCGTACTTAACTACTGCTGAGCAAAATGACCATATCTTTTAAGAGGAATACGGAACACCTCATAGTTCAAACTCCAAACTTTCATAACCCTGTGTATACATGGTTGTCAATTTGGTAACCAGTGTAATAATGAGCAGGTAATTTCTGTAGAGGCATGCTTTTATTAGGAGACGTATTGATTATGATTTGCAATTAATATATAGCTTTTCTAAATATATTTTCTCAGTTATTGTAGAATTCTGCACTTTGTATGAACATCCAATAATGTATACGATGTTACTGTGGGGTAGTGTATGTAATTTCACAACGCAGCAAATTGACACTTCTACGTTGAATCAGGTGCTTCGTGGTTTAGGGAATCTTGTAGCCGGGGATGAATACATGGTTGATTCAATCCTAATTGTTGGAAACAGCATCACAGGTTAGCCAATCATCCTTTTGTCTCCAGTTACATAACAGCACTTATGATATTCATCACGAGGTACAGTTTGCAAGTTCTAACTAAATATTGTTCTCAGATCAAGCTTTATCAAGTCTCATAAAATGTTTGAAGAGTGACAATAGGGTTCTCAGAAAGGTCCTCTTTCATTTGCTGGTTCAAGTTTACTTCATCTAGCCGACATACTATATTATTTTTTATTTATTTATGCTTCGATTTGTGGACTGCTTATGTAGGAGGCTTCATGGGCATTGTCAAATATAGCAGCAGGCAGCTTTGAGCACAAGAAATTGATTTTTACCAGTGAGGCGACGCCTTCGCTAATACACCTCCTGACGAGTGCACAGTTTGACATTCGCAAGGAAGCAGCTTACACCCTGGGCAATCTGTGTGTTGTCCCAGCAGGAAGTACTGAGCCCCCGAACATAATCACCGAACATCTAGTCTCGATCATAAATGGTGGAGCCCTTCCAGGATTCATAAATTTGGTCAGATCTGCTGATATAGAGAGCGCAAGACTCGGACTTCAGTTCCTGGAACTGGTGAGGGAATCTTACCGCGTTTTTAGCTATTCCCATCTCATTTCCTAACCCGAATCATTAGTAATTTTCAAAGTAAACTGTCTCTTCAATTTACTTTGGGTGTATCGAGTTTCTACAGTTACATTGATATCAAAATTACCACCATCTTTGCAGGTGATGAGGGGGTATCCCAATGGACAGGGTCCCCAGCTTGTGGAGAGGGGGGACGGCATCGAGGCCATGGAGAGGTTCCAGTTCCACGAGAACGAGGCGATGAGGAACATGGCCAATGGGCTGGTCGACAAATACTTCGGCGAGGATTACGGCCTCGAGTGAGCGGCGGCTGTGGCCACCAATCCTGCATCTGTTTGTGAACCCAGCAGCAGCTGCTCGTGTACTCAAACTGTAAAATGCAACTTTTTTGTAACCGTGGAATGTATACAAGACTGTCTGAGGTAGCGTAGTTGCTGTGTAACTTGGCCATCTTCATGGATATGTGTGGCGATGGGGCTGTTGTAGCTGGAAGCTTGAAGTGAGCTGGGTAGCTACCGTAGTACAGTGTGACCTGTATAAGAAGAAAGATTTTGAGTCTTTGAGCTATATATTGCACAACCTCCGTCCAGAATTAACTGTCGATGAAATAAGTGTATCTAGATGCGTTTTAGTGTGGATACACTCATTTCAGCGACAGTACGGAGGGAGTAGTAGAGAAATGCTGTAAAAACGCTTGCCGGAAACATTTGCGACTAGCTTTGCATAGTCAGCCCGCTCCATCAGCGGGTGGTACAAGGACACGCTGAAGAGCTCCCCGCGCGACTCCAGCAGGTGAAGGCTCGCTCCATACGCGGTACATCGGGTATGGCCATGACTGCTCGGCGACAGGGGTTTCCGCGAAGGCCGGGCCCGGCGAGAACTTGCCTGGTAGTGGCCGTGCTCGGACCACGCCGCGGCTGCTCCCGGGCGGCAGTGCCAGAGCACCGTGTCGACGCGGTTTACTACGAGCACCACGCAGCTTGGGTCCGTGGGCTCGTGCGAGAGCGCGCACCTGACCAGTCGACATGGCGCCCGCCTGTTGACTTGTTTTCGCTGCGCCACGCAGACGCCCGCGCCCTAGCTTCGTCCACCTCATAAGGCTAGTCATAGTGGAACTAACTTAGCTAGTAACATAGCGCACTTTAAGAAAATTTTGCTTATATGGCAAAAAGTTAATGAAAAGTAGTAACATAACGCTTCTCAAGACAATATGAGTCTACACGCTAATAAATGAAGTCATCTATGACACTAGTATTATATTACTTTACACTATGAAGATGATAATTTAGACTAGTGTCATATGCATGACACTAGCATAAGTTACTCCCCACTATGACCAACCTAAGATGCGGCCCCACCATCGAAGCACTGTTTTCTACCGTATTTCTGGGGCCGCCCTTTCCCAATGGACCATTGTGAGATGCGTCGGTGCTATTTGTTCAGATCCCGAGCGCGGAACCTATGATAGCGATTTCAGATGCATCTGAGCTCGGGCACCGATTTGCCGCTCCTGGGATCGAGGGTTATTTATAATCGATGGTTGGATAGCGATTTCAGATGCATCTAAACTCTAGGAAATAGCCATTGATGACCAACCAACTAGTCAGGAAAGAACCTGGCGGCCACATTTCAAATCGGTGGCGTTGGTAACGATTCTATGAAGAACCTACTCCCTCCGTCCTGAAAAGAGTGTATTCCCAACTTTGTTGGAAAGTCAATTTTTTTTATGTTTGACCGTATTTATATAATAATAGACTGACATTTATGTCATCAAATTAGTAGTATTAGATTCATGATAAAATATATTTTCATCATATACCTATTTGGTTTCACAATCATTGACATATTTTTGTACAAACTCGATCAAACTTTGAGATAGTTTGACCCTCAACAAAGTTGGAAATACACTCTTTCAAGGACGGAGGAAGTAGGCTAACTCCAAAAACTGAGTTCCCTAAATCCTCAATGGAGAAGCTAATTTCAGTGACACTGACGAGCTATGCTCCTGAGTCCTCAACCGTGGCTGATACTTCAGAAGTACTGTATTCAACTAGCCACTGAAGCTAGCAGATTAATCTGGAAGGGTATTTCAAAAGCTTCAGTGTGTGTAAAAACGGATTCTGGCTGACCATTAGTGAATATTCACCTTCTTGCCTGGCTGACCATTAGTGAATATTCACCTTCTTGCTTCACTATCCAACCAGCGCAGTTTGCTCATGACTCAAACGAATAACGAAATAACTAGAAAATAAATTCTACTCGGTGTCTTCTGAATTATAATCGGCAGATCAAATTCTTCAATAAATTGTAGAGGTCAACATATTTTGATTAAATAAATTCTTTAGGGACCATTTCACCTATATACACCTAGTAAACATATTAGTCCATTAATCGTTTGTCATGAATTATCAAACCCCACTAGTGAGAACCATATGAACTTATGAAGTGGTTCCTGTTGCACACCCACACCCCTTTTTTTTACGTATCATCAAGGCGCCTTGTTTCCGCCTTATCTGTTGACCACGTCAACCCGGGCTAGGCTACCTTGCCAAGGGGGGCTTTTGAGGTGTCCAGTTGGAGAAGGGAAATTTGAGGCATGACCGCACTGTCCGCCGACACGCCAAGGCATGTCCGCAGGCGTTTGAGGGGCCGGGTTCGTCAAGTCTGGTTGTAGGTGCTCTTATCATCAATACCAACAAGGTCGGCTGTCGCCCCACTCTCTACATTCTTCCACGGCAATTTTCCAAATCATAAGATCATGAGACCATTATTCATCGACAATCCGGTGCTACCACACAGCTACTAGTAGAGTCCGAAAGAGATTTTTGGTGCATGAAGAGCGAGAGGGAGAAGAACGAGGGAGTTACTGGGGAAAAATCATACATGTTTTGCTAAAAAACCACAATGAGATTATTAGAACCGGGATGCAAAATTGGTGTATGAGTATAAACGCGAGCAACTTATTGAACCAAACTGTTCTCAAACGCAAGTCAAGTTGAAGGGCCCGTAAGATAGTTTCAAAAAAAAGGAATTACATGCCGGTGTATAAGCATACATGTGTAAAAAAGTGAAATAGTGCACTCATTCGTATGAATCCATACATGCACATTCTACTCCTATAAGAGAGTGAGCCGGTAATATTTTTTTGTTTGAGATAGCTTACCCGGCTTGACGCCTGGTGTGAGCCGGCAAATTTTAACGTCGACAAAAGTCATCACATGTGACACTTAGTTGACTGAAAATCGAGAATGTCCTTGCCGCGTGAATGAAGATCGTCATGAAGGCTAACATAAATATAAAAGGTTACATGTTCAGTTTGACACACTGTAATTCTTCCTGCAAAAAAAAAAGACACGCTGTAATTCTGCATAAGAATCTGACACGTGCACGAGCGACAGTCGATGGGAAGCTTTGTTTGTTTGTTTGTTTTTTTTCCATTTTTTGTTGCAAGATGGGAAGCTTGATCAGTTATTACATCGAAAAAGTGCACAAGCGGAGAAATATCGTGCAGCAACAAGCCAATTAGCAGCACAAACGAAGGTCGAGCAAAACCGATAGAGGAAATTGCACAAACCACCACTTATTGGGGCTGGTGTTGCGCAAAACACCTACTATACGGGTTTGTTGCGGAAAACACCGCATATTGGTGTAATACATTGCAGATAAGTCTAATCTAGTATTTGGATGCATTGACATAATTACTGACAAATGGGTCCCGCTCGTAAGTGCACATGTGGCAATAAAACCGGCCACATCAGACAACATATTAGACTGTCATTATCTCCAAAACCTGTGGTCCAGTTGAGCCGAAACTTTCCTAGATTAGTATTGAATATATGTAGTATTTACTGAAATTATTTCACATTTTTCTGAAAATGTCAAAAAAATTCACACTTTTCTAAAATTGTTAACTTTTGAACCCAAATTTAAATGAAGCAAGTTCGGCATGAGATCACCAACACAAAAAAAAACATGGTAGATATTGTTCCCATTAGATTTTAGCATCAAGTAGCTGGCATGATTGGATAAAGGATAATAATCAGATATGTTGCTGAATCAAAATTTATACTAACACAGGGGACAAGGCCTTAAACACATGTCAAAATCGAGCGCAGAATCTAAGTAATAATAACACAAATGCCCAAAAAATAGGATCCTAAACAAAAATACGTCGATCAACGACAAAATTTATCCCCAAAAATGTAGGGTTTCATGATGAGGGAGAAGAAGACCTAGGAAGGTAGGGGAGAAGACGAGCATAGCTCAGGTGAGGGGGGGGGGGGGGCTTACCCGACGATTGGGTAACGGCTCCATCACCACTAATGGGATGGTCGCCGCCGCCTGTTGTTCCTATGCGGAAACTCTGTGCTAGGTCGTTCCTCTCTGCTCCGAAAATATATTTTAGAGCACCTACACCTAGGCCCCTCTTATCTAGCCATCCATTCTTCGTATCAAGATCTGTGCAAGTACATTTCTCTTTTTTGTTTCTATCACATAGAACATGTCTTCAAGTTAAAACCTTTGCAGAACAGTAAAGTCTTCAAGTTAAAACCTTTGCAGAACAGTAAAGCTTTCTAGCTAAAATCTAGGATAGTTTTTTTTAGATTTTTCCGCCCAACATAAATATAAAAAATAAGTTTTATTTGATTAATATATATATTTTTTAGTATTTATGTTGGACGAAAAATTCTGAAATTTTTATCTCACATTATAGTTAGTAAGTTTTGCTGCGCTGCAAAGTTTGAAGTTCAAAACATGTTCTATATGAGAGAAACGAAAAAGAGAAAAAATGCATATACAAATTTAGTTGTCTCGCCAGATCTTAAAGCAATATTGGAGGACCAGGATAGCAGGGCATGGGTGCAAGTGCTCTAAAAATCTGCGTCCCTCTTTGCTCGAGCCACGATGTACGAGATGGTTGTGTCTTGTTTCATCGACATCGGCTTTCAGCCCATCTATTTTTGTGAGTCGGCTTCCAGCCCACTTATTAAACTGTTTTTTAACTCTGGTCTTTTCACTTCTTGGTCTAATATACATTGGCTGATGTGGCCGGGTTTTATTGTCACGCGTGCACTTAGAAGCGGGACCCATTTGTCAGTAATTATGTCAATGCATCCAAATACTAGATTAGACCTATCTGCAACGTATTACACCAATATGTGGTATTTTCCGCAACAAACTCGTATAGTAGGTGTTTTGTGCAACACCAGCCCCAATAAGCGGTGGTTTGTGCAATTCCCTCAAACCGATATTTAACGAGTCCCGGCTTCAAGATGCAGAAAACAACGTTGAGAAAAGAAAAATAAGCAAGGGCGGAAGCTTCAAGCCGCGGGCATCAATATCACAGCCGTGGCGTCATCGGGCAAATCCGAGTAAATAGCATAAAACTACTAGTTTACAGACTAGGGTTTCAAAAAACTACCATTTTTTAATTTTTCTCAGAAAGCTACCAATCGCGTGGTTCGCTGTTTCAAAAAACCCAAAACACCCGTGACTAGCGATTGAACCTTTTTTTGACCGCCCGGACCCACATGTTAGGCCACCTGGCCACGCGCGCTCACGGCGCGGCCGTTGACGGCCGTTAGCCCGTGCGGTCCGGTCGGAACGAAAGGAGCTGGTCGGGCCGCACTCTCTCTCAGTCTCCCCCTCCTCTCCCCTCTCCCCCGCAGTGACCTAGGTTGGCGATGGCGGCGGCGCAGCCAAATGCCGTCAGCGGCGAGCTATTGAGCCAAGGCGTCACCGGCCAGGAGGGCGGTGGACATCCAGAGGTGGCCCCAGGGCGAGGCAGCTTGAGCTTCCCGGCGCAGCGGTTGCAGCAGCCATCACCGCCCGCGGCTGAGGTCGATCCGGCGTGCTCAGATCCGGCAGTCCGCGCGGCTAGGGCAGTGGCGAAGTCCATCCATGCGGATCCAGAAGGCGGCCACACTTGGGCTTCATCCTTTGGTGGAGTGAGGTAAGAAATTTCTGGCACTTCATACTTTTAGTTCAAATTACAAATTTCTGGGTCCTTTAGTTCAATTTAGAACTAGGGTTAGTAATTGTTTGTTCTTGGCATGATACATTGTTTTATTGGTTAAGTCAGTTCAGAAGAAAGTGCATTTGGTTAGTTCATTTGGTCAGTGCATTCACTGTAATTAGAAGAAAGTTCAGTAATGTTCAGTACATTTGATCACTGTTTAAAGTTTTAGTGAGTTAAAAATTAATTGTTTGTCAATTTAATCCTACAGCTTAGATGATGACATTTGGGACATGAGGCTACATTTTCAAGGAACAGATAACATGGAGAGAAAGTATTCAGTTTCTTCAGACATTAGTTATCTGACCATATTAGCATTGGCTGAGTTGGAGGGTTATGGAATGGATGCTTGTCTGACTTATGTAAAGGAAGAGGGAAAAGGCTTGGAGGGGGTGGAGGTCCTGGATAGTGAGGAGGCAGAGGACATGCTTGACTGGTTTGTTGATAAGAAGATCCTGAACATCACTGTCAGAAAGCCTACTGATCCAAGCCCAACAGATGTTAACATGGATCACATCATGCTTGAGGAGCAGATCCCCATTGATCATGTTGGTGAACCTGTTGTTTATAGTGTTTCCCAACAAGGGGTCCTGTATCCACTCCCTAATGCAACTTTGGCAGCAGCAATCCCTGAGGAGCCCTATCTTAACACACAACAGAGTTGTAATTTCAACAAGGGGAAAAATGTTGTGAAAGAAGAAGAAGATGTAGAAGTAGAACATGATGAAGATGAAGATGAAGATGAAGATGAGATGGACAAATCCTCTTCAGATTTTGAGTTTTTTAGGGGTGATTACAAAGGGCAGAATATATCATATAAGTCTTGGTGTAGGGGTGAAGATGAGGCAGGCACAGGGACAAGCCATAAGACTAGGGGAGAGGAAGAACCTGCAGATCACTATTGTGGAGCAAACTCAGAACCTTCTGAGTTTTGGGAGGAAGACCAAATCCTTTTTGAACATGAAGAACCCTCAGTTGTACCAGAGAAAGGAGCAAAGAAGCTTAATCCTGTCAGAAATCCAGGCCCAACTAGCAAGTCACACAATGAGCCTGAACACATCAAGTTTGAAGATTGGGTGCCTGAACCTGATGAATACTGCTTTCCAGGTGATTTTGGTCTTAGTGATGAAGAAGAAGTTCCAAGGTTGCCTTCTGGTAGGAAGAGAAGGTTGAAGAAGAGGAAGGAGAGGAGGTGGTATGATCCATCAGTCCCTAATGCAGATGAGCAGTTTGCATTGCATTTGTGCTTCCTAAATGTTGTGGAGTTCAGAGAAGCACTAAGAAATTTCCATGTCAGGACACTTCGGAATTTTGGGTATCATAGAAATGAACCAACTAGGGTTACTGCTTGGTGCTCTGATAGAAAGCAAGGTTGTCAGTTTTATATAGTGGCCTCTAGAATAGCAAATGAGTCTACTTTCAGCATCAAGAAGATGAATTTGGATCACACTTGTGGAGAAAGTGGAGAGAGCACCAAAGTTACAGTAAATTGGGTTGCCAAGGTTTGTGAGGATACCATTAGATCAAACCCTGGAGCTGGTGTTGAGACAATTATGTCATACACAAAGAAAACATTTGGTGTTCATGTGCCTAAAAGCTTGGCATATAGGGCAAGGAGGCAAGCAGTTGAAGTTGTGCAAGGAGATCACAGACTCCAATATCACAGACTAAGGGACTATCTACAGTGTGTGTTAGATACTAATCCAGGCAGTAGATGCATAGTGACAACCAAAGAGGACCTAGAAAATCCAGCTCCTACCCCTAGGTTCCACTACATGTTCTACTGCCTTTTTGCATGCAAAGAGGGCTTTCTCAATGGATGCAGGCCATTTATAGGTACATGATCCTTACACATATATCTAAGATGGTTGCATTCATGTTATTTACAACTAATGTGATCATATTTTCAGGTTTAGATGGTTGCTTCATCAAGCTCAGCACTGGACAGCAAATATTGGCAGCCACTGGCAGGGATGGGAACAACAACATCTTCCCCATTGCATTTGGTGTTGTTGACAAGGAAGACACAGACAGCTGGACATGGTTTCTCACGTAGCTGAGAACTGTTATTGGAAGTGGGAACAAGTTTGGCAAGTACACAATTATGTCTGACAGGCAAAAGGTATGTTGAATGCAATCAATGATGTATTCCCTGACTATCATACTTATCCATCATTCTAAGCCATCATTAATTCATAATTAACAGGGATTGTTGAATGCAATCAATGATGTATTCCCTGACTCCCCACGGAGGTTCTGTCTTAGACATATATATGCCAACTTTCAATCTGCTGGTTTTAGAGGGGAGGAACTCAAGAAACACTTAGATCAGGCTGCCTATTCCTTCACTAAGAGTGGTCATGAAAAAGGGATGGAAAATTTGAAGAAAGAAAGTTTTGAAGCTTGGCAGTGGTTGTCACAGATACCAGACCATACATGGGCAAGATATAAAATGGATACTGTTTGCAAAACTGACCTGGTTGTTAACAACCTCAGTGAAGTCTTCAACAGAATGATATTGGATGTTAGGAACAAGCCAATCAGGACTATGCTGGAGGGCATAAGAACAAAGTTGATGATCAAGTTTCAGAAAACCAGAGAGAAAACAGAGTCATGTAGATGGGAGATTACACCAACCTACTCAGAAATTTTAGAAGAAGGCAAGAAGTGGGCTAAGTATTGTGATGCATACATGGCAGGTCCAGGCATCTGGCAGGTGACTAGTAGCTCTGAGAACACATATTGTGTTAACTTGAACAACCATACATGTGACTGTAGGAGGTGGGACATGACTGTTGTGCCTTGCAGTCATTCCATTGCTGCAATGCAGAAAGTGAAGCTACATCCTGAAGACTTTGTCAATGACTTCTTCAAAAAGCCCATGTACTGTGAAACATACAAGCATATAATTTTCCCAGTTCCAGGACCTGACCACTGGCCTCATACACCTGGACATGACATATCTCCACCAGTGTTCAAAGAAAAGAAGGGCAAAAAGCAAACTGCCAGGAGGAAAGGTGTATTTGAGGTGCCAGCAAAAAAGGATACCTCAAGAATTGGTACTGTCACATGTAGCAACTGCAAGAAGCAAGGGCATAGGTTCAGCAACTGTGGTGACCCTTTGAAGCCTAAGTTTCAGATGAGGATGAACAAGCACCAGGTCATTTGAGGCCATGTCTCATTTCATTGTTCATTTTCTTACAATGTTTCTTAATTGTGTAGGAAAATAGAGCAAATTACTCTCAAGCTGGTTCTTCTATGGCTACAAATGCTCAGAGGCCTCTAAGAGTACCTGCTGCTACTACACCTGAAGCAAGACCAGCTACAGCAAGAGCTACACCTTCTGCACCTTCACCAGCTCCAGTTGCTAATTCTAGGCCTAGGGCAAGAAAAAGGGCTGCTTCAACTATTCCAGCAGCTACAACACAAGCACAACCAGCTAAGAGGAGCAGGACTAACACTTCTTCTCCTGCTAAGAACACCAGATCATCTACATCTTCTCCAGCAAAGAACACCAGATCTTCAAGTGCCCAGAGAAGAACTTTCATTGCACCAAGGCAATCAAATTCAACTGTTGTCCAGGAGGGGTCAAAGAGGATCAGGAAGCCAAGTGGGAGGCTGAAAGACTATTTTTATGCAAGTGGTAACTAGCTCTTGGATTTGGGTAACTTGAGTTCATTTGGCATGGTTCATTTGGCATGGTTCTGTTTGTTGAACTACCATGGTTTATAACTTGAGCTCTTGGATGGATTTGGGTCTACTATGGTCTGTAATAACTACTATGGTTTGTAACTTTATTTTGTTTCAGAGATATTCAGTCAGTTGAACTACCATGGTTTGTAATAACTACTATGCAGTCTGTTCATTCAGACAAAGATTTCTTTGTTGAATCAGTCAGTACATTTCAGTGAGTGCATCTTCTGTCAGTGAGTTCAGTCAGTACATTTCATTGAGAGTAGCATAAATACATAGATACATTGGTTCAGAGTAGCATCAAACACCACTTATTACATAGAATAGATCTTACATAGTACACCAACATAGAAAGATAGATAGATAGGTATATAGATGGATGAATGAGATTGACATATCAGTCATATCGCTCGAAGAAACGGACCCACTTGGCCCTAGTTGCTGGATGAGGAGCCATGACTGCCCTCATCCTTGCCCACCTAATGATCTCCATGAATGACCTTCCCCTGCCACCAGTGAAAACCAGCTCCAGTTCTTCGTCATTGCACTTCTCCAGTATGTAACACCCCGGATATGATTTACCCAATATGTAATCCAACTCTTGCCATTTCCGGCGTTAAGTTATTTTATTTTCTCGGGTTCGGGTTTTTGTCTCCGTGTGTTGTTGTCGTTGTCATGCATCTCATATCATGTCATCATGTGCATTGCATTTGCATACGTGTTCATCTCATGCATCCGAGCATTTTCCCCGTTGTCCGTTTTGCATTCCGGCGCTCCGTTCTCCTCGGGTGGTCATTTCTACCTTTCTTTCGTGTGTGGGGATTAAACATTTCCGGATTGGACCGAGACTTGCCAAGCGGCCTTGGTTTACTACCGGTAAACCGCCTGTCAAGTTTCGTACCATTTGGACTTCGTTTGATGCTCCAACGGTTAACCGAGGGACCGAGAAGGCCTCGTGTGTGTTGCAGCCCAACACCCCTCCAATTTGGCCCAAAACCCACCAAAACCCTCTCCATCATCTAGAGCGTTCGATCACGATCGCGTGGCCGAAAACCGCACCTCATTTGGACACTCCTAGCTCCCTCTATGTCTATATAAAGACCCCTCCGAAATTCTCCTTCTCCTTCCCCCCGAAACCCTAGATCCACCCACCTCGCACGCATCAGACACGTCCGGCCGCAACCGGACACGTCCGCCGCCTCCGCCGACCAACCCGGTGCCGCCACCTGTCCCGGGGAGACCACATCGCCGCCGGCCCGCCCGGGCCCAGGCGGGCCCCCCCGGCCCGAGCCGCCGCCTCTCGCGGGCCAGATCCGGCGCCGCCCCGCGCCCTTCTCCTTCCCCGACGCCGGCAGGTCCCGCCGCCGCCTCGCCCGGCCACCGGCCGCCGCTCCGGCGAGCCGCCCTGCTCCGACGCGCCGCCCCGCCCCGCGCGCCTCGCCTCCCTACGCCGCAGCCTCGCCGCCGCACGCCCGGGGAGCTCCGGTCGCCCTCCTCCTCCCGCGGATCTGCCGGCCGCCGTCGCCTTCGTCAACTCCGGCGAGCTCCGATTCCGGTGAACCTCGGGAAGCGTGCAGATCTCAGATCCAAAACTTCTCGGTTGACTTTTTGCCTCGAAACCCTAACTAAATTGCAACGTTCGTCGTGCCGTAACTTTGCATCCGTAGCTCCGTTTTGGGCATATAGCATATCAAAATGTTCGTCTCAGAGAGCACATCATTTCATCTCATTGCGTCATTTTCATTTGAGTTCATCTTTATGCCCGAAATGCTGTTGGGAGAATGCTATTTGAGATAATTGTCAGATCTGCTGCTCCATTTAGATATTTGTCATTTTTGCCATGATTATTGTGTGCATGATATGCCCCTGAGCTCTACATGTGTTTTGTTATATGTTTTGCCATCTTTCCAGAGGTGCAACCCATGTATTTTTGTGATGTGTGTGGTGACTAGCACAAGCTTGCAAAGTGGTGCATTCATTAATGCTGATTTCAGGGACTTAGCAATTCCACTAAGTCCTTGATCTGTTTATTTCAATATGCCATATGTTCATGTTGTTTCCTAGTGATCCATGTCTCTTTGGAGGATGATCAGTAAGGATGATTTGTTAATCTTGTAGTGCTCTATCCATCTATGTCTTTGTTTGCAATTATGGAGCACCCTAGCTTGAGTCAATCGAGCTCTACTTTTGCTATTTCGTGAATCTGGGCAGATTGTCTACTTGTTAGCGATTTTGCCGAGGATGTTGTAGTTGATCCGTGCATACTATGTTATTGTTCTTGCCATGTCTAGCTTGTATAATGTGTATTCTTGATGGGTGTATGCTTAGATTGTCATGACTTTCTCTGTAGTGAGTGCATCGAGCTCGTGAACATGCCTACTTGATATCTAATTTTGCATGCTCCAGTTTTTCACTAAGTCTGTGATCTGATTATGTTTTTGCCATGTTCACATGCTTGCAAATGTATTTTCTGATCCCTTTTGGCTCAAGGTCACTAAGAGATTTTTGTTAAGCTCTTTGAGTAGCTCCATGCCATGCTTTACTTTGCCATGTTCAGGCCCTGTAGCATATAGTTTTCATGCTCCAAAGTGTGCTACCTGATCTGAAATTCCAGACAAGTGTTAATTTCACTAAGTCTGAAATCTGTTTACCAAATGCATTTTTGCCATGCTTGTTTGAACCTGTTAATGGATGAATTGGCCGTAGCTCAGTGTTCATCTTTTGTTAAGAATCATGAATGGATCCCTGCCATGTATTTTGATGCCATGTTTGAGTGCTGTAGCATGTTCATCTTGTTGCATTTAGATGGCTACTTGTTGTAAATCGCAGACCGGTGTCATATTTGATTTGCTTGCCATTTCCAAACCGTGACTCCGATTCCGGTGATCTTTATATCGTTTTCAAGAGAAATCATCTCACCTTTCCAGTGGAACACTTGGATTTCCAAGTTGAGGCCAGGTTCATTCGTTCCTTGTCAAATCTTGCATATGCATCACATATCGCATCCCGCATAGCATACCATGCTTGCATCATATTGTTTGAGCTTTGCACGTGGTTGATTGTGTTCCGTTTGCTTGTTTGTCTTGTTTGGGTAGAGCCGGGAGACGAGTTCGCTAACGAGGAGCCCGTTGAGTTTGCTTTCGAGGATCCAGTCAACTCTGACAACTGTGCAGGCAAGATGATCATACCCTCGAAATCACTACTATCTTTGCTTTGCTAGATGCTCGCTCTTTTGCTATGCCTATGCTACGATGCCTACCACTTGCTTATCATGCCTCCCAAATTGTCATGTCAAACCTCTAACCCACCATGTCCTAGCAAATAGTTGATTGGCTATGTTACCGCTTTGCTCAGCCCCTCTTATAGCGTTGCTAGTTGCAGGTGAAGATTGGAGACCGTTCCTTGTTGGAACATTATTTACTTGTTGGGATATCATTATATTATCTGTTATCTTAATGCATCTATATACTTGGTAAAGGGTGGAAGGCTCGGCCTCTCGCCTAGTGTTTTGTTCCACTCTTGCCGCCCTAGTTTCCGTCATATCGGTGTTATGTTCTCGGATTTTGCGTTCCTTACGCGGTTGGGTGATAATGGGAACCCCTTGATAGTTCGCCTTGATTAAAGCTTTTCCAGCAATGCCCAACCTTGGTTTTATCAGTTGCCACCTAGCCTCTTTTCCCTTGGGTTTCCGGAGCCCGAGGGTCATCTTATTTTAAACCCCCTCGGGCCAGTGCTCCTCTGAGTGTTGGTCCAAACAGAGCCACTTGCAGCGCCACCTCGGGGCAACTCGAGGGTTGGTTTTAGTTGTACGTAGTGTTCATCTGAGTGTGCCCTGAGAACGAGATATGTGCAGCTCCTATCGGGATTTGTCGGCACATTCGGGCGGTGTTTCTGGATTTGTTTTAACTTGTCGAAGTGTCTTGTAGAACCGGGATACCGAGTCTGATCGGAATGTCTCGGGAGAAGGTCTATTCCTTCGTTGACCGTGAGAGCTTGTCATGGGCTAAGTTGGGACTCCCCTGCAGGGATTTGAACTTTTGAAAGCCGTGCCCGCGGTTATGGGCAGATGGGAATTTGTTAATGTCCGGTTGTAGATAACTTGAACCTTAACTTAATTAAAATGAATCAACTGTGTGAGTTACCGTGATGGTCTCTTCTCGGCGGAGTCCGGGAAGTGAACACGGTGTTGGAGTAATGCTTGCCGCAGGTTGCTCTCTAGTTACTCGTTCGCGCCTTGCCTTTCTCTTCTCGCTCTCTTTTGCGAACAGGTTAGCCACCATATATGCTAGTCGCTTGCTGCAGCTCCACATATTTATCTTGCCTTACCTATAAGCTTAAATAGTCTTGGTCGCGAGGGTGCGAGATTGCTGAGTCCCTGTGGCTCACAGATTACTTCCAAACCAGATGCAGGACCTGATGACTCCGTTCCAGATGACGCGCTTGAGCTCAAGTGGGAGTTCGACGAGGACTCACGTCGATACTACGTGTCTTTCCCTGATGATCAGTAGTGGTGCCCAGTTGGGGCGATCGGGACCGTGTCGCATGTTGGGTTGATCTTTTATTTTGGCGCCGTAGTCGGGCCATGAATGTTTGAATGATGTAATGCTATTTATGTACTTTGATTGACGTGGCGAGTGTAAGCCAACTATGTATCTCCCCTTTTATTATCTATATTACATGGGATGTTGTGAAGATTGCCTAACTTGCGACATTGCTTTCAATGCGGTTATGCCTCTAAGTCGTGCCTCGACACGTAGGAGTTATAGCCGCATCGAGGGCGTTACAAGTACCTTGTCGGAGAGTCGGCGGTTGAACTCCTCTTGCTGCTCATCCTGGGCCGCCTCTAGTGCCCTCTGCCTGCGCCTCCTCCTCCTCTGTGCTGCTGCTGCTGTCCTAACATCCACAGCCTTCCCCTCCTCCTCTGTGACATCTCCCATGTCAGGATCCATCTATAGGGTTTCTTTTGGGTGGCGGCTGGTGGAGTGACTGGGAAAGGGTGGGGGTGGGGAGGGGTTTATATTGACAGATGGATGGGGTTGGGTTTAGTAGGCCTAGGGTTGCATTTGGTCAGAGAATATTGGGCCACTAAGCCCAATTACCCACAGAAATAATATATGTAGGCTAACAAATAACATCTAAAAGATAGAAGATCAAGTTGAACACTTAATAGCATACAAGATCCATTTCCACAACTTAGTAGCATAAGAGATCCATTTTCCACTACATAATAGCATAGGAGATCCATTACAACACTTAATAGCATAGGTGATCCATTACAACTTAACAACATAGTAAATAAGGTTCTTACAATAGGTTAAACTTCACATTCCCCCAAAATGTACACCCATAATCACTTGCAGTCATGCCAGGCCACATCCTTATATAAAGGCCTTTGGATGTACTTACTTCACCAACATATCAAAGCCACTTCAAGACTCAAGGATGGCCTTGATTTGCTCTAACTTCTCCTTGCTGCCATACCCTTCTTTCAGCAGCTCAGCAACAACAAGCTCAAGCTTTGCCTTCTCCTTCTTAAGAACATCTCTGTCAACTTGAACATCCTTCATAGCCTTCCTGGTGTTCTTGATGATATCAGCTTGGCTCTGCAAAATGCACCTCTGCTCTTTTGCAAGTTTGAGCTTTTCCATCTGCACCTCCAACATAGCTTTCTCCTCTAGCTCCTTCTTCTTCTCAAGTTCTTCCTCCTCCACTTGTTTCTGGTGCACCTTCTTGTCCACCCTACCATCCTGCCAATCAAACATCTTGGATACATCATCAACAAGTTTGGTGTACTCAATGCAAAGCTTGTCATTTTCAGTCCTAAGCTTGGCCAACTCCCTTTCATGTTCACTCTTAAGCCTGGCTGTGACGCCCCTGATTCAATCGTACACTAATCATACACGCAAATGTGTACGATCAAGATCAAGGATTCACAGGAAGATATCACAACACAACTCTAGACACAAAATAAAATAATACAAGCTTTATATTACAAGCCAGGGGCCTCGAGGGCTCGAATACATAAGCTTGAATACACAAGAGTCAGCGGAAGCAACAATATCTGAGTACAAACATGAGTTAAACAAGTTTGCCTTAAGAAGGCTAGCACAAAAACAACAACGATCGAAAAGGCAAGGCCTCCTGCCTGGGAGCCTCCTAACTACTCCTGGTCGCCGGCGGTCTCCACGTAGTAGCAGGCATCGGCGGTGGCATCTGGCTCCTGGGCTCCGACATCTGGTTGCATCAACCGGAAAGGAGAAGAAAGGGGCAAAAGGGGGAGCAAAGCAACCGTGAGTACTCATCCAAAGTACTTGCAAGCAAGGATCTACACTACATATGCATCGTTATCAATGAAAAGGGGTGTATCTGTGGACTGAACTGCAGAATGCCAGAAGAGAAGGGGGAAAGCCTAGCCTATCGAAGACTAGCATCTTCTGAAAACCACCATCTTGTAGAAACAGGAGGGAGTAGAGTAGCATAAAGTAAAGTAGTAGTAGTGTTATCAACCTCGGCCAGAGATCCTTTCTTGACTCCCTGCGAGAAAGCAATCCCAGAGCCATACTATCCAAGTGTCATCACAATCCAATTCTCATCACCATCCAGTTCTCATCACAAATATCCAGTTCTAGTTGTATCGATCGGGATACAACTCCAAGTGTCCGTTACCGTAGGACAGGCTATCGATAGATGTTTTCTTCCCTGCAGGGGTGCACCAACTTACCCACCACGCTCGATTAACTCCGGCCGGACACACTTTCCTGGGTCATGCCCGGCCTTGGCCAAACAATACGCCGCAACCCAACCTAGGCTTAATAGAGAGGCCAGCACGCCGGACTAAACCTACGCCCCCAGGGGTCATGGGCCATCTCCCCGGTAACTCATGCACGTTGCGAGGGCGGCCGGTGAGCAGACCTAGCTACCTCCCTAAAAAGCCAGGAGCTTTCCAGTCCAACCCGGCGCGCGCCGCTCAGTCGCTGACGTCTATTAAGCTTCGGCTGATGTATACGACGCAAAACGCCCATACTATGCCCACGTGATGGTTAGTGCTATCAGGCCAGAGGCCCCTCGGATCAAATATCCAAATCGTAGTGGATTAGGAACGCGCGGTAACAAGCAGAGACTCACGAAAGATGTGACCCCGTTGCCCTGTCTCAAGGACTTGCGGCAAGGGCTAGGAATGCCCGGCCACGCCTCGTAATTATCTCGCGGGCACCTTCCAGGTCCGCCCGACTCCACATCATTCGCAATTAAGCTCGCGCGGGTACCCCTCAGGGCCAACCCGTCTTTAGTAACAGGGTCCAGTGCAAAGTCATAGTAACCATAGTAAGCGTGTGTCTAACACCAAGGGGAAAAACCTGAGGAATCACCCTTGTCAGATTCCCACTCGATGTAAAACATCAAGGGGAACGTAAGAGGAACCACCCTCGAGGTTCACACTTGAGGGGTTGCACGACAGAGTCGTATCGGAAGTGGTTAAGGAGGAAATCACCCTCGATGACCACGACCGAATAGCTACTCTACAGAGATCTCATCAGGAGTGATGTATGAGGTTCCATCCTCGGGACTCGATGGTAACTCTGTAGAGTCGAGCAACAAAGGGGCGTGATGTGACGTGAGGTGTCGGGGCCTGGTCTTCGATCCCGTTGATCGGGTCTTCTAATAATCCAGCGGGGCAGTCGTGTCAAGTGGGGGGGGGGTCACTGATGGGCTCTAACCAACCTATAATAAGCAGTTTAGGATAAGCAGGTAGGTAACAATAGCAGGTTACAATAAACAGGCTATGCAACAGAATATGAGCAAACAATAACAGTAGCAAAAATCTAATGCAAGCATGAGGGAATGGAATGGGCGATATCGGGATGATCAAGGGGGAGGGGCTTGCCTGGTTGCTCAGACGAGAAGGAGGGGTCGTCAGTGACGTAGTCGATCACAGGGGCATCAGCATCGTCACGGGGTCTACCGAAGAGAAAAGGAGGGAGAAACAGTAAATACATAGCAAGCAAGTGCATAGTAGGACAACATGCAGAGCTAGACGTGTTCTAACGCGGTGCTACATGATACCGGTGAAGGGGGAAGTCAACCGGTAACGTTTTCCTGGTTCCGGGCCTGTGTCACACAGATGACCGGAGAGGAAAAGTTCCATGTTCAGATAGTTAGAGGCATCTGACAGGTAAACGGACCGCGTGTTCGGATTCGCCTCATCGTTCTGAGCAAAATTCATGTACAAAGTATTTTTATCCGAGCTACGGTCTATTTCCTATGATTTTTTGAAGTTTAAGCAATATTATGGAATTTCCTGAAAATTGGCTAAGTCTGAGAATTGATCAGTTTTTGAGCATCACTTTGTTGTTTTCCAAAGGCTATAGCTAGTGTTCTGTACATCCTATGAATTAGTGCCTTTTACCAATTTTATCATCTTTATGTGATCTACATGACAGTATCATTGACATCCATTTTAGAGTTCAGTTGCGTGATCAAAATTGTATTTGAGAAGTGCCACTTGAAGTTAATTCTAGAAACTATTAAAATATAGGAACATAGGATTTTGTGATTTTCATAAAATTTAATCGTTACATATTTTGAATTTGGACCAATGGGATAAAACAGAGTTTGTCAAGTGTACTTTCTACAAGTATTATCTTTACCCACATTAGAAGTCATGTTGTTGTTGTTTTGCTGCATTACAGAGGAGTAATCAGTGTAAACGTAGCAAAGCTAGCTACTGCTACAGTAACATTCAGTTACTGTAGCAGAGCAGCAGAGTGTGGCGTACCGCGTACGCACACACCACACACATAGCCGCACTTGGCCATGGCTATGGCCTGCAGCGGCAGCAGCAACTAAGCAACAACGGCGGCTAACATCATCTACAGAACAACGATAACAGCAGTAGCATAGCAGCGGCGAGCATCGGCAGTAGCGGCAGCTACAGCGGCAAGAAGCAAGCAACGAGCAGCAGTGCACGGGCATGGGGACGAGGACGTGCAGGGGCGTGGCCATGAGCGCGAGGGGAGGGGCGGTCAGCAGCGCCAGGCGCGGTGTCGCGCGCGTGGACGGCGATGGCGGCCACGACCAACGCGTCCAGGTGAGGCGGAGGCACGACAACGGGTGAGCGCGGGGCTGCACGGTGCATCAGTCTAGGGCGCTGGCCAAGCGGCAACAGCAAGCAAAGCAGTGGCAGGTAGCAGCGCTGCGCAGCAGCAACAGAGCAAGGGCGCGGCCGCCGCGCGCAGAGGCGCGAACGGGCGTGGGCGGCGCTTGGGGAGGCACGGCCACGACGGGGCAGGGGAACCCAGAGGGCGCACGGAGCGGCTGGGGCGCGGGGTCAGAGCGGCGCGGGCGCGGCAAAGTCGCGGTGAGCGCGTCCATGCATTGAGATGGGGCATTTCGCTACGGCGGCTACAGCGGTGGATCGAGCGGGGAACAGGGGGAATCGGCGCAGCTCACCGAGAGGGAGGCCGGGGGCGTGCTTGTGACGGCCGGGGGGGTGCGGTGGTGTAGATCGACGGCGAGATGCCGCGGCCATGCCGGAGAAACTGGCTCGATCCCGAGCATACGGTGCGGCTTGGCTCGGGTTCTTCGATGGGGACGAAGGAGACGAGCGAGGGGAGGCTTCTGGACACCTTGGTGCAGCAAGGGGAGGCCGGCGGCCGCGATGACGACTATGGCGCGGCGCCGGAAGCTTCGGCTCCTCTTCCAGATCGAGTGCGAGGGGGAAACGAGGGAACTGGGCGTCTAGGGTTTGTCCTGGGGCTTGGGGATGGTCTTGTACACCGCGGGGACTCGCCGGATGGTCGACACAGCGGTCATGGAGGCGTGGATGTGCGCCACGCACAGGTCTCTGCCTCCTGTACAGAGAAGATGGAGAAGGCCCTGGTGGGCTTGGGCCGCGCTACTGTAGCACTAGGCTTTTAATGCTCGGTGTGCACTTGGCCCATTTTCTTTTTTAAGTTTTCTGCTTTATTAATTTCATACTGTTTTCTACTTAATTGTCAAAGTAATTAAATTTAGTTCAACTTGAAATTTGGCACATAATTAGTAGGCAATATTTTGAGACCACACACAATGTTTCACATCATTTGGAAAATTATAAATATTTGCTTATTTTGAAAAGGGCAATTTAAATGAGTTTGGACCACTTATTAATTTCCTAGGAATTTATTTGTGAGTCAAACCAAGTTGGTTTCACATGACATTGAACAAGGAAATCGTATAGAACTATTCGAACATTTTAGTTTTATAGCTTGAGGAGAAATAATTTTGACTTGTCTTTTAAATTTGAATTTGAGGTCGGTTTTGGACAAAGTGATGATTAGCAAAATTTAATAATGATGATGTGACACCATTAATAGGAGTTTACTGTAGCATGACACCCGGGGTGTTACACTGGCCAACTCCTTCTCAAACTTCTCCTTGTCATGTACCCTTCCAAAGTTCTGCTCATGGAACATCTCCCATAGCTTGCACAAACATTTCTGAAGAACAGTTGGCCAAGCCCCATCAACCCACTCTACAACACCACAATTCACACCATTTTCCTGCATTTATAAATGTGATAAGTTATTACAAATGGACTAGGAGCTTATTTCAGTTCCATAATTAACTTGTATATACTTGATAATTTCTAACAATGAATAACATAAATGAGATATGATAAGTTATTATAATGCCATGATTAAGTTTCCAAAGTAACAAAAATACATAGCAGAAAAATGTTTATTGGCATCATATCAAACAAAGTGCTGCATCATATCAATCATCAGTGACCATACATAGCAGAAAAGTTTATTGCCATCTAACCTGGACTGGGCAGCCATAGAAATGCCTTCCTGTTAAAGGCCCTTCAAAAGCAACACGCTTAATAGGCCTCATTTGATGCAGAATGCACTTGGGATGAGCAAGCTCAAGTAGGCCACAGAAAAAGGGCTCCACAGTGGTGTCTGGTTCCTCCTGCAACCAAAATAACCAGCAAACACTAGTTTCAATCTGCACTCAACACCAGAATATATTTGCACGCTTCATTAAACATGAACACTAAAAAAATCTCCAACTCAACATGAACCCTAACACTGTACTGAGATGAACCCTATCTTACATCAATCCTACAATCAAACCCACCCTCACTATTGAACAAGAATCCTACAACAACAACACTACACTTAGCAAGATCCATGGCGGTAGCCTAGGCCTACTAGCACCTAACCCTAACCATAGGTGGCAAAGAACTTACCATAAGTCCCATGTCCATGCTGACGACCTCGCACTCCTCCTCCGAGCTAGTTTCCTCGTCGTTCCAGGAAGGCATGGTGGCAAGGAGGTCAACGGCGAGCCACCTCAAAGACGGCGAGCGGCGGCGAGCTCGTACTGGAGCAGGGGAGTGAGAGCAGGGGAGTGAGCGAGCAGGGAGAGAGTGAGTGATCAGGAGCGCCCGACCGACCGAGGGGGGTTATTTACCCCAGTTCCGACCGGGCCGTACGGGCTAACGGCCGTCAACGGCCGCGTCGTGAGCGCGCGTGGCCAGGTGGCCTCACATGTGGGTCCGGGCGGTCAAAAAAATGGTTCAATCGCTAGTCACGGGCGTTTTGGGTTTTTTGAAACAGCGAACCGCGCGACTGATAGCTTTCTGAGAAAAATTGAAAAATGATAGTTTTCTGAAACCTTAACCTATAAGCTAGTAGTTTTATGCTATTTAGGGCCCGTTCGGATCCTCTCCACGAGCCAGCTTCCTAGAATTCCTACGTGAATCGATCCCGAACGCTCCAGCTTCGAGGAGCCAGCTTCGCGGAGACGAGGATCCACCTGTGCAATTTTTGCAGAGACGAGAAGCGGCGGTTGGCCAGCTTCGCTAAAACGAGAAGCGGGAGTTCGATGTAATTACAGGGAATGCCACCGCTAAGTTGCATACCGGTTCGGTGAGCCTCCCGATTTCTTTTCTTCCGAGCTCTCGTAGGAACCAGCCAGTAGACGTGGGTGCATCAGGGTCATCCACATCCTTCACTCCGAATTGGGCCTGCAGCCCATGTCATTATCTGTGTTCCCTAATAGCCCATGTACACACCTTTCGCTCTAAACAGCCCTATAGCCCAACGCCAGCGTATGAGAAGCTGGCTAGAGCCTCCCGAACGCACGTAGCTCCTCACGGAAGTTGGACGCTGGCGCACGAAGCTGGAATCGTGGATTTCCTGAACCTGGAGAGCTTCAGAACGGGGCCTTAGTCGGCAAATCCGGACCGGGGTCGTGCATGGCAGTGGTTCCACGCCCCATGTCGTAGACATACAGCCCCTTTTCTCCGCGCCTCAGATAGTAAACGCAGTTCCCCTTGAGACCGGCCTCCTCCGCGCCGAGCGACGCGCCAAAGTGGACGGCGTCGACCAAGAAGAAGGCCCGGTCCCCGACGGCGTCCACCTCCACCCAAGCCCTCGCCGGCAAGTCGAGCCTGCGGACGACTATCTGGGCAACCTTGTCGCACCGCCCCATCAACGGGTGGTACAGGGAGACGCTGAAGAGCTCCCCGCGTGACTCCAGCAGGTGAAGGCTCCAGACGCGGTACATCGGGTGACATGGCTGCTCGGCGATAGGGGTTTCTGCGAAGGCCGGACCCGACGAGAACTCCAGCGTCAGGACGGTGGCGCCCAGCAGGCTCGCGTAGAACTTCCCGCCCGCCGCCGTCACGAGGTTCATTGCATGGATGACACCGTCACGATCATGGTGGGTGCCCAGGGTGCCTGCCTGGTAATAGCCGTGCTCGGACCACTCGGCGGCTCCTCCCGGGCGGCAGTACCAGAGCACCGTGTCCACGCAGTTCACCACCAGCACCACGCAGGCTGGGTCCGTGGGCTCGTGCGACAGCAGGCACCTCACCGGGTTCAAAGTCAGAAACTTGTCTCGATCAGGGGGCAGGCCGACTCTCTGGCGCGTGAACGGGTTCCACAGGAACGTCAGGCGTGAGTCAGGGTGCGCCATGAGCAGCCAGCCGTGCGGCGTTGTCCAGTACAAGTGGTCTCGGAGGTCATCCACAATCTTGCACACCGAGCGTCTTCTGCTTATGCTGTAGAAGAAAAACAGCGGATCTTCTGCCTTCTTCTCGGTCTCGTCGTTTTCAGCATCTTCGTCGGGCTCACCGTCAGCGTTGGTCCCATGAGGCCTAGGGTGCTTGTGACCAAACAGTAGCAGCGGGGAGAAGCTCCGATCCAAAGCTGAGTCTTCGGTTCCCTTCATGGCTCTACATGTTCATACATGGGTGAGTCAATGGGCATAATGGAGCAAAAGGCAGCGCTCATGAAAACATGATATAGCTACGTTAGCAGCATTGATCGGTTCTTCTTTGACCTGGTTGTGGCAGTGTGCTTTGTTAAGCTGTTAGCAGGACCACTTTTTATGTGACCCTCCGTGTCACATAGCATACCGCGTATTGATTTTCTTTAATCAAAGCAAAGTATTTTTCGTGAGAAATGCTCCAGCCTATTGATAAGATGCAATGGCACTACAAAGATGCAATGAATTAACAGAAATTGCAGCCACTCTGAACGCCTTTGTGTTGCTTTGCTATTGGCATCTGTGGAAGCGGAGGAACACCCTCCCTCCCCCTCACCCTCAATTGTTGTCGGGACAACACGATGTTGTGGCACGACTGGCTCCCGATAGACACTTGTGGTCACACAGATGTTTGGCAGCTGTCATTTTCATGATAAATGCTCCAGTTTATTGATAAAATGCAATGGCAATACAAAAAATACAATGAATTAACAGAAATTGCAGTCACTCAGAACTCCTTCGTGTTGGCATCTGTGGAAGAGGAACGTCGTCGTCTTCACTTCAAAGAGGGGGGGGGGGGGGGGGGGGGGGGGTCGCCCTCACCCTCCCTCTCCCTCACCCTTAATTGTTGTAGGGATGCGATGTTGTGGGACAATGCGATGACGAGGTCACATGGATGTTTGGTTGCGTGCTCTGGTCGAGTCACACCTTGCCGGCATGGGTGTGGGGTGAGCGGTGTGTTCTTGTTGTGTTCGTGTGATATGTTCGTTGTGTGTGTCCCCCTCCATCCTAATGTCCTCTTCCCACCGCTAGAAACACTTGGGCTTTAGCCCTCTGTGTATAAAAATCCAGGTGGGTGAACATCCCCCGTTTAAAAATTCAGAAGATAAAAATCACAACCATATAACGATGACTACAAGCACTAGACCAAACTGAAGGTGCTCCTCCGTCATCACTCCTCCTACGCCGGAACCACACAAACTTTCTTACAGTGGATAGTCAAAAAGTCGTCCAACTAAGCCCCAGAAAAACTTGCACCAAAACAGCAAAATTCGCCAACGAAAATAGGCGTAGATCGCAGCAACCACACCTGCAAGCGCGCCAACTAAAACAAGGGTCGGCCGAATATATACGAATCTGTCGAAGAGAAACGTCGATTGGATCCAAACAGATCCATCAAAAACCAGCATCAAGCAAATTTAAGGAAACTCGTTGATGACACACCTTCCACACACCCTTCGCCGTAGCTAGACACGTCGTCAAAGCGAATGCAGGACAAAGAAAACATTATTCCAACTACAGAACGCCAAGATCCTAGAAAAATAAAAAAAATTGGAACGCCACCCCTACCTCGTCGGCGCAACTACGTCCCTCCTACCGGCGTGCTCCGTCTTATCTCCAAGGCCCAAGGGCCGCCGGAGTCTAGCTTACAACCACCCTCGGGACTGCTCTGTATATAATACTCAGCGTACCTTGGCGTGCTTATCGCAGGCGCCACCCTCGGGACATGCCGCCGGTCGATCAAGTCGGGTTCGACTTCGTCGTCGGCGACGGCGGCGACGGCGCGGCGGGCAGGATGGTCGGTGTCAGCGCGGTCATGTTTCTGCGGCTGCAGGCCGCGCTCTCCTTCAGGAACGGCGATGGCGGGTGGACGGACTGGGACTTCACCCCGTACGAGTTCGGACCGGCGTTCGTGCCGTCGCCGAGCTGTAACCCGGTCTTCCACGGCGGGTTGCTCTACCTGCTGGGACAGGACGGGAGGCTGGCGGTGTACGACCAGCGCATGCACGACCAAGGGTTTGAGATCCTGGAGAAGCCCCGGAGCTTCGGGTTCGAATGCGAAGACAGCTACCTCGTCGAGTCCGGCCAAGACGAGCTCATGGCCGTCCTGGTCGGCCTCCGTGGGCCGCCGGTCAACGTCGTCAAGCTCAACGAGCACACCATGGAGTGGGAGAAGGTGGAGAGCCTGGAGGGGAGCGTCCTGTTCACCGGCACGCTCACGACGACGATGAAGAAGACCGGCGCCAGGTGGATGCAGGACAGGATCTTCCTCCCCAGGCTCTTTGATTGGCCCGAGGCCATCCCTGCTGACCTTGTTCAACATGACGGCGAACTCGCATTTGTGCCCAAGCAGGAGTGCGCGTGGCCTGCTGTGAGGGATGACACCTATGTGACAAACATGTGGAGTTACAAATTGGGACAAAGCGGTGAAGAAGCAAGAGAATTTTGGGAAACAGAAAAACTAGATTATGGTGTCTGGGTCGATTTTGATAGTACTTAGCCGTGCTCGGACCACTCGGCGGCTGCTCCCGGGCGGCAGTACCAGAGCACCGTGTCCACGCGGTTCACCACAAGCACCACGCAGCTTGGGTCCGCGGGCTCGTGCGAGAGCACGCACCTGACCGGGTTCCTCGTGAGGAACTTCTCTGTATCAGGGGGCAGGCCGATTCTTTGGCGCGTGAATGGGTTCCACAGGAATGTCAGGCGTGAGCCAGGGTGCGCCATGAGCAGCCAGCCGTGCGGCGTTGTCCAGTACAAGTGGTCTCGGAGGTCGTCAACTCTCTTGCACACCGAGAGTCTTCTGTTTATGCTGCAGAAAAAACAGCGGGTCTTTTGCCGTCTCGTCGTCTCCTCTTTTCGTGGCCCATGAGGCCCAGGGTGCTTGTGACCAAACAGTAGCAGCGGGGAGGCTTCGGTCCAAAGCTGAGTCTTCGGTTCCATTCATGACTGTATATGTTCATACATGGTGAGTCATCCATTACTTCCTCCGTCCCATAATATAAAAACTACGTTAGTGTCAAAAACATTTTTATATTATGGGATAGAGGGAGTAGCAAAGAGTAAAAGGCAACGCTCATGAAAAGGAAGAAGATATAACTACGTTAGCAGCATTGATCGGTTCTTATTTGACCTTCGGTTGTGGCAGTGTGTTTTGTTAAGTTGTTAGCAGGACCACTTTTTATGTGACCCTCCGTGTCACATAGCATAATGCGTATTGATTTTTCTTTTAAGTAAATAAAGTCTTCTTCATGAAAAATGCTCCAGTCTACTGATAAAATGCAATGGCAGTACAGAATCCAATGAATTAACAGAAATTGTAGGCACTCTGAACGCCTTCGTGTTGCTTTGCTATTGGCATCCGTGGAAGAGGAGGAACCCTGTCGTCTCCGGCGACGACCATCGGGGAGCTGGGATGCACATAAGCTATTTGTGAAAATGCCAAAAAAAAGATAGAGAGAGGAGGAAGAAGAATGATGTGTGGGTCCCACCTATAATAACGGTCAACTGAACGGTCAACATGTTTAAATCGTTTAAACTGGGTATTATCTGAAAGTGGTAATTTTGAGTCACAAAATTAAAAAAAATGATAATTTTTGGCCACTTTATAAAAGGTGGTAGTTCCGTAGGACCAAAATCCCTAAAATGGTAGTTTTTTGTCAAACACTCTGGCAGGGGTGCGGGGTGAGCGGTGTGTTCTTGTTGTGTTGGTGTGATATGTTCTTGTTGAGCGAGTCATACTTGGGTTTTAGCCATTGTATAAAGAGAATCAGGTGGGAGAATCTCCCCCGTTTGAAAATTTTAGAAGATAAAAATCACAACTATCTAACAATGACTACAAACACTGCACTACACCGAATTGAAGGTGCTCTCCCATCATCACTCCTCCTATGATGGAACCACACAAACCTTCTTGCAGTGGATAAATGGAAAGTCGTCCAACTAAGCCCTAAAAAAACTTGCACTAGAACAACAGAAGTCGCCAACGAAAGTAGGCGTAGATCGAAGCAACCACACCTACAAGCGCGCCAACTAAAACGCCGATCAGCCAAATATATACGAGTCCATCAAATCCATCAAAGATCAGAGTCGAGCGAATTTAAGAAGATTCGTCGAAGACACACCTTCACACACCCTTCGTCGTAGCTAGACACGTCATCAAGTAGATGTAGGGCAAAGAAAACATTATTCTAATTATAGAACACCACTGCGCGCCGCCTCGTTGGCTCAACTGGCACGCAAACTGCGTTCCTCCTCCTACCGGCGTGCTCCGTCTTATCTTCAAGGCCCAAAGGGCCACCGGAGTCTAGCTTGCAACCTCCGTCGCAAAGCTACGCGTACCTTTGCGTGCTTATCACAGCCGCCTCAGGTTGTCAGTGGACACGGGCTACCCGTGGCGCCCACATAAAAGCCCATAAAAATCATGTTCGTGGACACCCATGAACCTGGAATAACCTCATTTCATATGTGGTAAATGTGGGCTACCCCACAAAAACCACAGAGCCCACGTAACAGAAACCACGTCCATGATATAGGAGTTAATTGCACAGAAGTATCACAATTGGGGCATCACATGCAGATTGATACCACGATTGCTAATTTTTGCGTGTCAGTACCAACATTGGTCCAGATTTTTGCAGTAAAGACTAAAAGGCTGATTTATACGTATTGACAGTGTATCTGGCTGTTGGGGCCCGTCCGTCAGGTGCTGAAGTGGCATATTTTTTGCAAAAAACCCTCTTGCTTTATACGTAATCACATAAATACCCGGTTTTTTGCGGAAAAAATGTTAACGTGATAGTCTTTTTTTTGCTTGGGACTTGTTTGAAAGTTTCCAACGAACTGGACAAATAAATAAAGTAAACGAAAAACCAGCCGCGCCAGGTTTCGAACCACGATTGTTAATTTTTGCGTGTCAGTACCAACATTGGTCCAGATTTTTGCAATAAAGACTAAAAGGCTGATTTATACGTATTGACAGTGTATCTGGCTGTTGTGACCTGTCTGTCAGGTGCTGACGTGGCATATTTTTTGCAAAAAACCCTCTTGCTTTATACGTAATCACATAAATACCCGGTTTTTTTGCGGAAAAAATGTTAATGTGAGAGTCTTTTTTTTGCTTCGGACTTGTTTGAAAGTTTCCAACGAAGTGGACAAATAAAGAGGTAAATACACCCACGGTCTTAGAACTTGCATTGGATGGTCACTTTGGTGCACGAACTTGCAAAATACGCGTTTGTGGTCACGGAACTTGCTAAACGGTGCAAATACAGTCACTCCCTCCATACGCAGCCGTATGTGGAGACGCCAGCATGGCATGGGCCCGCTGTCAGCGACCATGGCCTTCCAGCGAGGCGTTTGTGCGGTCACTTTGCAGAAAACCTCGTGGGTTTCTTAATTTTTGCGCAGAAAGCCCCTGGAGACGCGGGAACAGAGCGCTTTGCAAATAAGCGTATAGGTACCCCCAAATCGCTGGCAGCCCACTGTAATGCCCCACCGCTTCGTCTCCCTTCTCTGTCGATCGTTCCAGGGCGCTGGCGGAGGCGGAACTGCGGCACGGCGGCCGTCGTCGGAGGAGATGGAAGAACCACGCCGCCGACGGTCGGGCGAAGTAGCACCCACATACGGTGAGTGATCCCATGCATCTACCTCCTCTTTTATTTACCGATTTTGCCAGCCCGCCGCGGGTAGGATTTGTGTAGTAGGATCGGTGGGTTGTACCAGTTGATTGAGATGTTCAGACTTTGATTCAAGCGCATATTTGCCCTATGGATTAGTTGCGACCGGCCAGAACTCCTGCTTCTCCAATCTGACCTAGGGTTTAATTGGGGTTTTCAAGGAGGCGTCTTTTTGCTTCAGAAAAGTTGATGAAAGTAATCCAGAATTCATGTTAGGCACGCTATGTTGACAGATTTCGTCGTTGATGCAGTGTTTTAACTAAACGTATGTGGAACTGGACGTGTGCTTTCTGTATAATTAGCATGTCTGAAAATACTGAATATTTGCTGCAATTTAATTGAATATGGTTGCACTGTTCATAACTGAATGTGAAAGTTCTGTTTTTACTGAATGTGAGTGCGCTGTTCTGTACTAAATGTGAGTGCTCTGTTTTGTATTGAATGTGAGTGCTCTGTTCTGTACTGAATTTGATCATTCCAGTACGTAATTGAAGTTTAATTATTTGACAATGCAGGACAATTTGATGGCTTGTTCACTGTTGAGATCCATCACAATGGTTTTTTTGTGGAACTGGAAGCAACATGACATACATGGATTATATGGTTGACTGGTTTGACAATTGTCAGAGTGACACTTGGTCAATGCTGTGGATAAATGATTTTCTTGTGCAACTAGGATATGACAATGAAGTGTCCAAGACTGATGTGTATTGGTGTCAACCAGGAAAATCATTTGGTGAGGGCCTGAAGCTTATGACATGCGATGCAGACATTGTTCTTATGATTGTTGCAATAATTGAGCACAATAACCTGGTACTGGTTGTAGACCATGGTGACACACTTCAGTCAGTAACCACAGATGATGTGCTGATACATGGAGTGCCTGATTTGCCAAAGGTTATAAGTCCAACAAAACTAAGGCATGGTAAAGAAAACATCAGCTATTCAGAGAAACAACCCAGTACAACAGAGAAGCTTTCAAGCCCAGTAAAGAGGTTTATGCCATTTGGAGAAGGATCTAGTTCTGGTATTGCAGTTGAAGAAGAGGAGGCAGAGTTTGACATTAGTGACAATGGTGAAAGTAGTGGTTCAGAGGGAAATGGAGAGGATGTAGAGGCCGAGACGGATGAGGATTTCTATGAGAGTGATTATGAAATAGCAGCAGGTGATGATGATCTTTTTGATGCCAATGTGGACAAAGATGTTGATGATCACAGAGAGAAAGAAAATGTGCAGGACTTTGAAGGAGAACTTCCAGAAGATGCATTAGAGGATAGTCATTTGAACTTGTCAAAACAAGAGAAGGAGAAGCTGAAGCACAAATTCAGCACTTTCAACCCAAGCACTGATCTTAATGCGCCTGTTTTCAAGCTTGGGTTGGTCTTTGGAGATATGAAAGAGTTGAGGCATGCTCTCGTTGCATATAGTGTCAGAAATAGAGTGAAGGTGAACAAGCGTAGGAATACTTCAAAGTTGTTAGAGGCTGTATGCAAGCCAGGTTGTACTTGGTACTTGAAGGCAGGACATGATAACAGGTCAAGTAGCATTCAAATAAAAAAGTACACTGACAAGCATACATGCATCAAAGCTTGGGACCTGAGAGTTCTTACTGCACCTTTTCTTACTCACAAGTTCAGGAATGAATTCAGAGACAATGAGAAAATGCCTCTGAGGAAATTTTCAGAGAAAGTTGAGCAAGAATTCAACTTGGTTGCAAAGAGGACCAAGTTGGGAAGGGCAAGAAGGGCAGCAGTCAAGCAAATTAGGGGAGAAGATGATGATCAGTACAAAACCCTATGGGACTACGGGCAGGAGCTTAGAAGAAGCAATCCAGGAAGTCAGTTCTTCTTGTGCACAAAGGAGGTGTTTGACAACAAGGCCAAGATGACAAAGGACCACTTCTCGACATTATATTGGTCTTATGATGCATGTAAGAGGGGGTTTCTTAAGGCTTGTAGGCCAATCATTTTCCTTGATGGGTGCCACACTAAAATAAGATATAAGGGGAATTTGCCGACAGCAGTAGGAATTGACCCAAATGATTGCATATTTCCTATTGCATTTGGCCTATGTGAAGTGGAGTCAACACACAGCTGGGAGTGGTTCTTAACTTCATTGAAGGATGATCTCAACATAAGCAACAGTACACCATATACACTTATGAGTGACAAGCAGAAGGTGGGCACACTTCCTTCCATTTTATGCTAGTGTTTGCTGTTAGTTTATGCAATTATTGTTATTGATGATATTGCTATTTTGTAGGGTTTAATAAATGCAGTTCAGAAAGTTTTTCCTTATTCAGAACACAGAAATTGTGTTAGGCATATTTACCAAAATTTTCACAAAGTCCACAAGGGTGAGCAGCTGAAAAATGACTTGTGGGCTATAGCTAGATCCCCAAATGAGATGGCCTACACGAGAAGCATGAATCAGATCAAAGAGCACAGCCTTGATGCTTACAAGTGGGTTGAGAAGTTAGCTCCGAAAACATGGATCAAAGCTTTCTTCGACCCATTTTGCAAGTGTGACATATTATTAAACAACATGTCTGAAGTATTCAACAGGTTTGCATTGCCCTCCCACCTTTCCTTCATATCATGTCAAACAATGCCATTGGGTACTAACATAACATGAACATATGAAAATATCTGCAGTTATATATTGGATGGAAGAGAGCTACCGATTAAGTCAATGCTGGATTATATTTTCACGAAGCTCACAAATAGGATAGTTGGTAAGCAAAGGGAGTCAGAAAAGTGGACAGGGAGACTATGCCCCAAGATTCAGAAGAAACTCGACAAATACATTGAGTGGGAAAAGAATTGCAGGGTGCAAGAGTACGGTAGAGGTGTGTTCAAAGTTTTCTCTCTACAAAACTCATACATAGTGCACTTAAATATGCTAAGCTGTGACTGCAAAAGGTGGGTACTGTCTGGCATCCCTTGTCATCATGCAATAGCAACTTTCAGGCATGAGAGGATTGAACCAGAGAGCATGGTTCACTCCTGCTATACAGTGGAGGAGTACAAAAAGTGTTATGGATATAACATGATGCCGATGAGGGATACAAAGCTATGGGAGAAAATGAACGGGATTGATGTGTATCCACCATTGTACACAAAAGTTATGGGCAGGCCAAAGAAAAACAGGAAGAAAGATCCAGAAGAGAAGAGTGACAAAAATGGAGTAAAGAAGGTGACCAAGCATGGTGTGACCGTGCATTGTTCAATATGTGGAGCAGCTGGTCATAACAAAAAGGGACACCATAATCATGTTGATAAGACTCCAAATGAAGAAACTGCTAGGGAATCTGAAGAAGAGTATGATGATCCATCAATACTTGCTGTAATACACTTGTACTCTTATGGTTACTCCCATATACTTTTTTAGATTTAGGATATACTAAGTTCATACATTGCTTGTCTTGTGCAGAACATAATGCCACACAGGGTATACCCACAGCTGGATCCAACACAAACACCTGACTGTATGGTATACAAGATGCAGGAACAGGCAATGATGATTTCACTAATTAACTTGTACACACTCATAAATCACTAGTATGTGTGCTCACACTTGCTCTGTCTTAATTTTTGCAGGAGAGGTTCACGTACCCACCCCCTAGGGAATTTGGCCCCTTGCCCGAGTCTACATTTATTGCAAATGCTAGAGAAGCAATGCCAGTAGGCAGAGTGACAACAGCAATGGCTAGGGGGAGGGTGAGGAGTCGGCAAGCAGCACCTGCAAATGGAGAGGAAGCAGCTGAGTCAAGTCAGCAAGCAGCAGCTGCAACAAGACCCAAGAAAAAACAAGCAAGAGGGGGAGGCAGTGTAGGGAGAGGAGCAACAAATGCTGCAAGAGGAGGAGGAACTGCTGGAAGGGGAGGAAGAGATGGTGCAAGAGGAGGAAGAAGTGCTGGTAGAGGAGGAAGAAATGGTGCAAGAGGAGGAAGAACTGCAGCTGCTACATTTGGAGGAAGAGGTGCTGCTCCTGCAGATGTCACAGGAGCAAGAGCTGCTGCTCCTGGCTTTTACAATCTCCTGTTTGGAGATGATGGAGCTGCTGATAGAGCATAGTTCATGCAGGCTGAAGAGGAGGTTTTGTTTAGCCAAAATGCAACACATTCTGCTCTATCTCAAGATGGCCAACCTACTGATCTGCATGATTTTCTCTCTCTTTAGTTTACATCAGAACAAGTTAGAGTTCATGAATGATCTTTTGGTTAGGTTTAGTTCATGAATGAACTGCTCCTGCAGTTGGGGTAAATATGTAGTAGGCAAGGCCTTTTCCAACTTTATTTTACTTTGGTTTTCTCAATATTCAAATTGTATGAAACTGTATTTTGCTACGCTTTGGTTTATGCTATGACAGTGCTAGTAGTTCAAGAGGCCTCCCAGACCTCTAAATATTAAGTAAATTTCTATGATTTCTGTAATGTGGTTTCAATTGGTTTATTCTTGAGATTGTTTTGACAGTGCTTAATTTGTAGAACTATTGCTGCAAAATGTATTTAATCTGTGTCACCTGATGTAAAATAATAGAAAGAGCAAAAAAGGTAGGCTACCTGGGATTCGAACCCAAGATCACCTAATGGTAGATGAGACCATATACCAGTTGGGTAATGAGAGGATTCTGTTACATTCTCTCGATCTCTCCCTTTTCTACCATATAGTGTGCATCGTCTCTTTCCTTTCCTCCGCCGCCCGTACGACAGAGGATGTCCATTGGAGGGCGTAGCCGCAACGGCGCTCGGCGCGGGCAGCTCCAATGCCGGCTCAAGGCGCTGTGCATCCAGTTCTGTGTTCAGCGGGTTCGGGTCATCGTCCCGTGCCTCTGGGTCATCGTGTAGCCGCTTAATTCAGTAGCCGCTATCTTCAGTTATGTTCAGTAACTAAGCTATGGCCATCTCCAGCGCAAAAAATAATAAACCCACGGGGTTTTCTGCAAAGTGACCGCGTGCATGCCTCGCTGGACGGCCATGGTCACTGACAGCGGGCCCATGCCACGCTGGCATCGCCACATACGGCTGCGTATGAAGAGAGTGACTGTATTTGCACTGTTTTGCAAGTTCGGTGACTACAAATGCGTATTTTGCAAATTTGTGCACCAAAGTGACCATCCAGTGCAAGTTCTAAGACCGCAGGTGTATTTACCTCACAAATAAATAAAGTAAACGAAAAACCGGCCGCGCCTGGTTTCGAACCTGCGACCTGCAGCACGCAGGGCGAGCGCGCTAGCCTCCAGGCCACACCGAAGCTTGTGTTAGATAACAGGCGGGTCGTCCTTTATATTATAGTAGGAACGCTGGGCCGGCGGCTGAGCCCAAAGCGGCTGCGTGCCTTGAATTACTTATTTTTCAATCATAATATTAATACATATTTTTGCGATTACATATTAGTGCACTAAAACAGTGCAACTTTTATTTAAAAATTGATGTGTTTCTCGAAATGCTAGAATGATTTTACGCAATAAGTTTTTAAAACATGCTGAACATTTTCTCAGATACACATTGTCAAAAAAATTCATCATGTATTAAGAAAATGTTCAACCTATATTACAAAAATGATCATCGTATATATTAAAAAATGTTCAACCTAAATTACAAAAAAATTCATCGTATATATTAAAAAAATGTTCAACCTAAATTACAAAAATGTTCAACCCAAAAGTTCAATATATTAAAAATGCTCACTGTTTGCAAAGTAAAGTTCATCAAGCATTAAAAAATGATCACTATAGGCAAAAAGGGTTCTCAGCGTACATTAAGATAATGTTCATGCAAATTCGAAAACATGTTCGTCATGTATTTGAAAACATCATGTATTGAAGCCTATCTAAAAAAATGTTTAGTAAGTATGTTAAAAACAGAAGAAAAACGAACCCAGTGAATAAAAGAAGAAAGAAAGAAAAAGCTAAAAATAAGCCAAAACCAGAAACAAAAATAAAGCATAATAAGATAAATAAATAGAAAAAAATCTGGGCGAACGAGCCCAGCAAACGCGTCAGTAAAACGAGAAACGAAAAAACAATTACAGGCCTTGGTTGGCCCAACCACTGGCCAGCGTTCGTTTGTGTATAAAAGAAAATCCTGCCTGGGCAGGAACACAAGCAGCCCTTTGGCCTGGTGGCTGGCGCGTTTCACCTGCGTGCTGCAGGTTCGAAACCTAGCGCCCTCGATTTTTAGTTTACTTTATTTATTTGTCCAGTTCGTTGGAAACTCTCAAACAAGTCCGAACGAAAAAAAAGTCTCATGTTAACATTTTTTCCACAAAAATAACAGGTATTTATGTGATTACATATAAAGCAAGGGGTTTTCTGCAAAAAAATATGCCACGTCGGGACCTGATAGCCGGGCCCAAACAGTCAGATACACTGTCAATACGTATAAATCAGTTTTTTTGCAAAACCTGAATCAATGTTGGCACTGACACGTAAAAATTAGCAATCGTAGTATCAATCTACATGTGATGCTTCAATTATAATACTTCCGTGCAATTAACTTATGATATAGCGACCGTGAGAATCAGAGTGAGGCGACCAGCAGCTGGAGCGCCACGGCTAGCTCCGCCCCCATGTGTCCTCCGTGCCATCGCCAAGTCGTAGTAAGGGTTTCGCCGGCGCCGGCACTAGCGTGTGCCTCCCGCGATCACCCGCTCCGACGTACTGAGGTAGAAGTTCTTCGCGTACTCCTCGCAGATCTCGCCGCAGCGAGCGTAGGCCTTCCAGAGCCCGCCGCGACGCACCTCCAGCTCCCTGACAACGGCGGGCGGCGCCGCCCGCTGTGGGCGGAGCTGGCGCTTGAGTAATGCCTTATGCTTCAGCACCACTTCGTACACCTTCCGCTCCGACGAAACGACGGCGACGACGGCATCGCAGGCTGGGATGACTGTCGGGTTCACCTGAAGGCTCACCAACACCGAGGCAGTCGTACTTGATCGAGCAGACGACCCACTGCTGCCGTTGCTGACGCATGCAGAGTACCGGATGCGGTCCCGGCCGGCATCACCAGCGCCGAGGCCGACCGACAAGGCTTCTCAGAGCAGCGCCATCAACCAGCGTAAACAATAAGCACAGGCAGACAGGCTGCACAGCAGCAGTGGAAGGAAGCGATAGTTTTCTCATGGTCAGGATGCAATACTCCCTCCATTTCACAATGTAGTGTTTCCTCTATCTTCGTGCTTTAAAACTTTGATCGTAAATTTAACTATAGACCGACTGCGGCGGGAGAAAAAATTACATTAATTAAAAACTTTTTTCAAATACGCATTCATTGATATAACTTTTGCTCCCACCACAATCGGTCTTGATAGTTAAATTTACGATCAAAGTTAAAGCACGAAGATAGAGGAAACACTACATTGTGAAATGGAGGGAGTATTGCATCCTGACCATGAGAAAACTATCGCTTCCTTCCACTGCTGCTGTGCAGCCTGTCTGCCTGTGCTTATTGTTTACGCTGGTTGATGGCGCTGCTCTGAGAAGCCTTGTCGGTCGGCCTCGGCGCTGGTGATGCCGGCCGGGACCGCATCCGGTACTCTGCATGCGTCAGCAACGGCAGCAGTGGGTCGTCTGCTCGATCAAGTACGACTGCCTCGGTGTTGGTGAGCCTTCAGGTGAACCCGACAGTCATCCCAGCCTGCGATGCCGTCGTCGCCGTCGTTTCGTCGGAGCGGAAGGTGTACGAAGTGGTGCTGAAGCATAAGGCATTACTCAAGCGCCAGCTCCGACCACAGCGGGCGGCGCCGCCCGCCGTTGTCAGGGAGCTGGAGGTGCGTCGCGGCGGGCTCTGGAAGGCCTACGCTCGCTGCGGCGAGATCTGCGAGGAGTACGCGAAGAACTTCTACCTCAGTACGTCGGAGCGGGTGATCGCGGGAGGCACACGCTAGTGCCGGCGCCGGCGAAACCCTTACTACGACTTGGCGATGGCACGGAGGACACATGGGGGCGGAGCTAGCCGTGGCGCTCCAGCTGCTGGTCGCCTCACTCTGATTCTCACGGTCGCTATATCATAAGTTAATTGCACGGAAGTATTATAATTGAAGCATCACATGTAGATTGATACTACGATTGCTAATTTTTACGTGTCAGTGCCAACATTGATTCAGGTTTTGCAAAAAAACTGATTGGGAGCAAAAGTTATATCAATGAATGCGTATTTGAAAAAAGTTTTTAATTATGTAATTTTTTCTCCCGCCGCAGTCGGTCTCGTTCGTTAAATATATGGTTAAAGTTTGATCTCGAAAAGCGCGGGCACACTATATTTTGAAATAAAGGGAGTATGTGTTTTAGACGGGTATCCCATTTATCCCACGTAAACAAGATGTGGGTGTTGGCAGGCCTCCCACATAAAGTATGTGGCAGTAGTGGACAGAAGTGGGCTGCCCGCGGAGCGTCCCACTTGCAACCTGACAGCCGCCGCTACTTGCTGGGTTGCTCTCCCCCGCTTGCCTGCCGCCGGCGTCCTACTCACGCACTTAGGATCGACGGTGCCTTTGTGGTTTGCTTATATATGGGCTCCTGCTACGCATCAACCGGGGAAATCAGTCGGGTGCAGGGCCGTCCGATCGCTGTGATCTGGACGCAGCGTGGCCACCTAATTTAGTCAACGCACTAGTGGAGAAGTCACGAGCGCTAGCGTGGTGTAGATCACAATACAGCAAGCACCCTGCTGGGAAGCACTGCCGGCGCTGCGTTCAACGTCTGGGCCTCGTCGCCGAAGTGCTCCAACTCCAACTGAGCATGCTGCACACACACCATGTGACTCCGACGAGCAGCCAAGCGCGACCAGCTCGTAGAAAAAACACCGGCGAGCTCAAGCATGCTGCAACGCAAAGATCCAGGTGACTCCATGGAGTAGCCGAGCCGGGTCAGCTCGTAGAAACGACGGAGAGCAACCCTCTGGCGACATCTGCAGTGGCGGTCAGAGAGCCGGCGACGCTCCACCGTAGCACCGACGTCTGCACGCGATGCTCCATCGCTTCACTGGCAATGCTCCACGGGCTCGTCCATGCTCCACCAGAACACCTACTGTTGTAGGGTGAAACTCTAGAGGGGATCTTTTCATACTTGGAGGGAGAAAAAGAGGAAGAACACTCAAGAACACAAGGCACAAATCACTCAAACAAATCCAATATCACATCCATTAGAGTAGCACACAAGAGATCCACAAAATTACATGAACAATTCAAGGAAAATAACACTAGGTAAGTTCTTCCCACTAGGTGAGGTCTTGATCTTGATCTCCTTCAAAAGGAGGGCTTGATAATCCCAAGGATTCTTCCTAAAGAGGGGTATTAATCTCCAAGAGGAGGAGGATACAAGGAGCAAAGCTCTTTTTGGTGTTCTAAAATACTTTGCTACCCCACAAATGACCTAAGAGATGCCCTTATATAGTTTAGGGACGAAACAAGTGAAGAGAGGGGGGGTACAAAGGCCAAGAGGCCAAGGACACACGGCTGGACCGCAGGGGTCCGGGCACCCGGCCAACATGGTCCGGGCGGGCACCCGGCCTGCTCAGGTGGCGGCTGGAGGGAGGCCGGGCACCCGGGGGTGCGCTGGAGGCCGGCTGGTGGGGAGGCCGGGCACCCGGGGCAGCGCCCATCGGCTGGGGGAGCAGGGATCGGGCACCCGGCTAGCCAAGGCCCGGGCACCCGGGGGCACGGCTGTAGGCGGGTAGGGGCCCGGGCACCCGAGGGCCAAGGAGCCGGGCACCCGGACCAAGTCGGGGCAGCTCCCAGGAGGGGTGGCCGGGCACCCGTGGTTCCAGGAGCCGGGCACCCGGGGTGTCCAGAGGGGTTCGGCCCTTGCTTCTTCTCCTTCTTCTCTTCTTTCCATTGCCCCAATATGGTCGCTCGAGTCTCCTTCCTCTCCTTCTCACGGTCATCTTCTTGGTACCTAAGAATGCACAATGTTTCCGATGATGGTAGAATCCAATTCTCACACGAATCCAAACGAGAGTCGAAGAGGAGAGAGTCAACCTCGTTCTCGATGGCGCGTGCACGTGCTCTTGTCATTGGGCCACTTGGTGCTTGCGGTGGTGATGGAGTGTCGGTGCGGGTAGGCAAGGGATGCTCTGCATCATCTCCCCCCTTGGGAGAGATCCGTCCACGGATCGTGCTCTTCATCATCATGGTACTTGGCCAAGTCTTTGACGTTGAAGATGTCGCTTACGTTGTACTTGTCACGTGGGATGTCGACCTTGTAGGCGTTATCGTTGTAGCGTGCTAGCACCTTGAATGGACCGTCGGCTCTTGGGACTAGCTTGGACTTGCGTTCTTTGGGGAAGCGGTCCTTGCGTAGATGTATCCATACTTGATCACCCGGTTGGAACACCATCGGCGACTTGTTGATGTTCAGCTTGGAGGCGAGTCGTTGTACTTGGCGCTCGATCGTGGAACGTGTTTCTTCATGCATCTTCTTGAGGTAGGTGGCTCTTGTACTTGCGTCCATGTTAGCTCGTTCTTGAAGCGGTAGAGGGAGAATGTCCAATGGCGACAAAGGGTTGAAGCCGTAGACAACCTCGAAGGGGGACTTGCCGGTTGTAGAATGTCTTGCGCGGTTGTAGGCGTACTCGGCAATGGGTAGGCACTCCTCCCACTCCTTAATGTTCTTCTTTATCAACACGCGTAGGAGAGTTGCAAGCGTCCGGTTGGTGACTTCCGTTTGGCCATCGGTTTGAGGGTGGTACGCCGTGGAGAAGAGTAACTTGATTCCAAGCTTGGCGCATAGCGTCTTCCAGAAGTAGCTTAAGAACTTGACGTCTCTATCCGACACAATTGTCTTTGGCACACCGTGCAACCTCAAGATTTCCCTACAAAAAAGATTGGCAACATGTGAAGCGTCGTCTATCTTATTGCATGGTATAAAATGAGCCATTTTAGAGAATCGGTCCACAACAACAAATACGGAGTCCTTGCCATTTTGAGTCCTAGGTAATCTGAGCACAAAATCCATGCTAATCTTCCCAAGGTTGGTGTGGAATAGGTAAAGGCATATGTAAACCATGGGATTGAGATTGTGACCTAGCTTTGCAACATGTAGAGCACCGGTTGGTGAAGCGGGCGACATCGTGAAACATCTTGGGCCAAAAATAGTTCTTGGAGAGCGTGGCAAAAGTATTGTCGTGTCCAAAATGTCCCATGAGTCCACCTCCATGAGCCTCTTGCAAAAGTAACAAACGAAGAGAAGACTCGGGAATGCATAGTTTGTTAGCTCTCATAAGATAACCATCTTTGATATAGTATCATTCCTAAGAAGTATGCGTCACACACTTAGCATAAGGAGTAGCAAAAGTCACATCATGCTCATATAAATCTTTGATATGATCAAATCCAACAACATTCAATTCAAGTTGAGTAAGTAACATGCATTTGCGGGAAAGAGCATCCACCACAACGTTCGCTTTGCCCTTAATGTACTTGATCACATAGGGGAAAGATTCAATAAATTCACTCCATTTAGCATGTCGTTTATTCAACTTGGTTTGACCTTTAAGGTACTTAAGTGTCTCATCATCGGTATGTATGACAAACTCATGCGGTCTAAGGTAATGTTTCCAAACATGTAACACACGCACTAAAGCATACAATTCTTTGTCATAGATTGGATAGTTAAGTTGAGCACCGGAGAGTTTTTCACTAAAATATGCAATAGCTCGTTTTTCTTGCATCAAAACTCCACCAATTCCATTACCACTTGCATCACAATGAACCTCAAAAGTTTTTTCAAAGTTGGGTAAAGCAAGAATCGGAGCATGAGTAAGCAAAGATTTGAGATCATCAAAAGTGGTAGATTGCAAAGGTCCCCAAACAAAAGGAGCATTTTTCTTACTCAAGGCATGCAGCGGTGCGACAATAGTGCTAAAATCTTTCAGAAAGCGATGATAGAAACCCGCAAGACCAAGAAAACTACGCACTTGTTGCAAATTGGTGGGTTGTGGCCAAGTTTTAATTGCTTCAATTTTAGACTCATCAACATGGACACCCTTTGAGGAAACAACGAAACCCAAGAAAACAAGCTTGTCAACACCAAAAGTGCACATTTTCATGTTTGCATAAAGACGTTCTTTGCGAAGAGTTTGCAAAACATCCCTAATATGCTTTATATGATCTTTGATGGATTTGCTAAAAACAAGTATGTCATCGAAGTAGACCACAACAAACATTCCAATGTAAGGACGAAGCACAAAATGCATAAGACACATGAAAGTACCGGGAGCTTCCGATAAACCCATAGGCATAACCAACCACTCGTACAAGCCAAATTTAGTTTTGAAAGCGGTTTTCCATTCATCACCTTCTTGTATGCGTATTTGATAGTAGCCACTTTTAATATCAATTTTTTAGAAAATAGTAGCACCGCTAAGTTCATCTAGCATATCGTCAAGTCGAGGTATGGGATGCCTATAACGAACGGTGATAGCATTGATGGGCCTACAATCGGAGCACATGCGAAAACTACCATCTTGCTTGGGTACAAGTATAACCGGAACGGCACAAGGGCTTAAGCTTTCACGTACATGGCCATTGTCGATGAATTGTTGGACTTGCCGTTGGATCTTCTTAGTTTCTTCGGGGTTGACGCGGTAGGGAGCCTTGTTCGGAAGAGGTGCTCCGGGGATGAGGTCGATCCTATGTTCAATGCCACGTAGAGGAGGAAGACCGGGAGGTAGCTCATCGGGAAAGACATCCTTGAATTCCTGCAACAAGTTAGAAAACACTAGAGGAAGAGGATTAGGAGTGTGTAAGTGCATCTAGTGCCACCCCTAGTTGGTTTTGGAGTATTGACGACAAACCTAGTTAAGGGACTAATGTGTTTGTGAGAATTGCAGGATAACACAGGTAGAAGTCCCTCATTGATTCGGTTTTACTACCAGAGATGACCCCTAAAAATGTATGAAGACATTGAAGTCAAAGGTGGTATATGAAGATATTCACATTGAAGACTATGACAAAAGAAGACACGTTATGAAGCCTATGGAGCTCGAAGACTTAGATCTTTCGTAGTTCTTTTTCTTTTGTGTTGAGTCATAGGAACCACCGTACTGTTAAGTGGGGTCCAGGAGAACCAGTTAGAATGACTGAAGTGATGCCTAAACCAAAAACCTATGTCTTTGAGTGAAGACAATGAGAGCGAATCTTGTCCAGAGCCGGACAAGTCAGCTTTGCTTGTAGCCCAAGTAAAGTTGCCATGAGAGTTTAAAATCTAACCGTTGAGACATGTGTCAGTTCCTTAGTGACCCAGGGTCATTTCGGACAAATCAGGTCGGGTTGCCAAGTGGCTATAAATAGCCCACCCCCTACAACCATAAACGGTTGGTTGCTCAGATTTCAGTGCACGGCTTTTGTCGTTGGAGAGCAACCCACCTCGAAGCCTTTGAGAGAGAGAATTCCTTGCGAGGATAAAGCCCTAACCACCCAGAGCCAGAGTAAATTGGGCATCACTTAAGTCTTCTTGTCTGAGTGATCTCAAGACTTATTTCGCTTGAGGACTGTGCATCCTCCAGACGGTTAGGCGTCGCGTTCAGAGCATCCAAGAGACATTGTGGATTGCCAGTGAACGAAGTCTATGAAGGTTTGGGAGTCTACCTTGAAGACTTACCAGAGTGATTGGGCGAGGACTATGTGACCTTAGCTCAAGGAGAATATGGTGAGGACTTGGTGTCCTGAGCTGCGTGTTCAGGACTGGGTGTCCGGGACTGTGTGTCCTAAGGTTTAAATACCTAGCCGTTCCAACCAGACGCACAGTTGTCACAACAACTGGAACTGGGCCAACACATCATTGTCTTCAACGAGTCACTGGTTTCATCTTCACTTCCTTTTACTTACTGTTACTCATTGTGAAGCCATTGCATGCTTGCTATACCTTTTGTCTTCACAACGTAACTGTATGATTTGTTTGGCTTCATAACTTCTTCCTACATGATCCTTATTACACTGCAGCTACTTGTCATTGTGCTTTCACTCTATTGAATACTTGACCATGGCTTGCCTAGTGTAATCTAACTTCCGCTACATAGTGATAGGCTTATCTCTACTGTTTGTCTTCATAACTTCCACGTTTTGAAGACTTTCATAAAAATCGCCTATTCACCCCCCCTCTAGTCGATATAACGCACTTTCAATTGGTATCAGAGCAAGGTGCTCCCTTGTTCTGTGTGATTCGGTTTAACCACCTGGAGTTTTAGCTATGTCGACTGCAGGGATAATCAAAGTCTCCGCTGCGTGCCCCGTCTTCAATGGAACTGAATATCCCTATTGGAAGAATAAGATGCGTATGCATCTTGAAGCCATTGACGTCGACCTATGGTATGTCGTCGAGAACGGCGTTCCCAAGGCTGGAGAAGGTGTCACTGCTGCTGATGTCAAGAAATTCGTTCAACTGGACTCTACTGCCAAAAACATCATCTGTGGTCATCTGACCAAAGGACAGTATGGCCGTGTGAGTGCTTTGAAGACATCCAAGCTGGTCTGGGACTGGCTCTCCAAGGTCAATGAAGGCATCTCAACCCAGAGAGATCAAAGAATCAGTGTCCTTCGCAATCTCTTCAACCGCTTCAAGCGAAATGACAATGAGAATGTCCAGCACACATTTGACAGACTCACTGACATCACAAATGAGCTTCAAGCCCTCGGCGCCACTGAGATTACCAAACACGAAGTCGTCAAAACGCTGTTGAGATCACTTGATAGTTCGTTTGACATCCTAGCCCTGATGATTCAAGAACGTCCTGATTTCAAGACACTCGATCCATCTGACATACTTGAGAGGCTCAACACACATGAGTTTCAACTTTCTGAGAAAAGAGATATCTACGGTCCAAACTATGGGCGAACTCATGCCTTGAAGGCAAAAGCTGTTTCCTCATCTGAAGAAGAATCTGACAGCAGTTCTGATGATCCTGAAGACATTGGAAGGGAACTTGCAATGCTTGTGAAGAAGTTCCAAAAGTTCACCAAGAAGAAAGGCTTCAGAAAGTCTTCACGATCAAGCTCAAGGAATGATGAAGCCTCTGCTCATGACTACAAGAAGAAAACATGCCACAAGTGCAAGAAAACTGGACACTTCATCTCTGAGTGTCCACAGTGGGACATTGAGAACAGAAGGAAGAAGAAGAGCAAGGAATATGACTCTGACGACAAGAAGAAGAAGAAATACTCAAAGTCTTCTTCCAAGTCTTCCTCAAAGTCTTCATCACACAAGAAGAGCTCATCTGGCAAGGCACGTGCGTTTGTTGGCAAGGAAATGGATTCTGAGGAGGAATCCGCTTCTGAGGAGGCAGAGGTGGAGTCTGAGGAGGAGTCTGATTCTGGCATTGCAAGTCTGGCTACAGCATACGTCGCCAAGTCCATCTTCAACACTGAAGACAATAACTTCATCACCGACACCGATGCAAATGACAAGGACGACTCCACTCCTACCTACTGCTTCATGGCACGCGGTGCCAAGGTAAACACACGCACTACTCGCTATCAAACATCCAGTGACGATGACTCTGATTGTGATTCAAAACCCAGTTACAAAACACTTGATAAAATTGCAACTGAACAACAAAAGGCCATGGAACATATTCAAAAACTGTTAGACAGAAGCGATGATCTGTTGGGTGCTGAAATGACTCGATCTGAATCCTTAATTGAAGACATAAAAAATCTTCACGTTAAGTATCGGGAACTTGAAGATCGTCTTGATACTCTCTCAACAACTCATGAAAAGCTTTCCTATGATTATCTTCAAAGGAAGCAAGAACTTGAGAAATTGAGAGCGGCTCATGAAGATCTTCAAAAGGAAAACGAGTCACTTCGTGCCGAACAGATCAGTTCCGCTCAGGAAGGATTTGAACCACCATGTCTTAAATGCATTGAGCGTGATAATGCTACTTCTGTTGCTGAATGTTCCACTGCTACTGCTGTTGCAATATCTTCAACGGTTGATGTGGTAACTAACCCCTCTGCTGAGGATACCATTGCTATTGCTGATGAGAATGCTAGGTTGAAGACATTGCTTGAAACAGGGATGTACAAAAGTCTTAAAGGACAGCAGACATTATGTGATGTCCTCAAGAAGCAGATTCTGAACCGAAACCCTAGGAAAGAGGGTGTTGGGTTCGTAAGGAAAATAAATGCAGATGGCTCTTACTGGAAACTTGAGCAGTACCCCAAAACCAAGTGGGTTGCTGCAAAGGAACCTTTAGGAGATCCATCCAATTTATCTGGCTTCACTTGTGCTAACCCAATTATCATTGATGAATCCTTTGATGCAAACTATATACTGTTTAAGAATCAGAATGGTGAAGTGTTTGCCAGGTACATTGGTACTAACTGCAGGAATGGACTGCCTATGAAGAAGATCTGGGTTCCGAAAAAGTGTTTGGAAAATCTTCCTGTGAATGTCTTCATGACACCTCACTTGAAGAAGACAAACCTCAGACCAAAGGCTTCATACGGTCCAAAGGCTTCATACAAACAGAGGACTCACCTGAGTCACACTAACGCAAATGTTTTGCAGGGAAACCATACTCAGGCATATGAATATGAGAGCGGTTCATCAAACCGTCATGTTCATATGACCAAAAATTATTCTGCTTATTCTTATGAGTACTATTGTCCACCTGCAAGACTGTTTGCTAAGGCTTCAAAGCCAAAATTCTCAGATGCTGCACTTAGACTTATTGCTTCTAAGCCACCCTTGAAGATGTGGGTGGTTAAGAAGGCTTAACTCTCTTTTGCAGGGAAAGGTCTCCAGCAGAAAACCAAAATCTTCTGACGCTATTGCTGGGGACCTTAAAAATCTTGTAGGGCGAAAGATAAAATGCCCGAATGGCATCATTATGTACTTCGTTCCTGAATCGCATGCTACTCTCCCTATTAGTCCTAATCTGGATCTAAGCTTTCATAACCCACTGGTTCGTCAAATGTTTTTGCTTCACAATTCTCTTCGTGAAGCCTATCCCCCTAACTGCACTGTAGTGTACGACACCAGCGTCTTCAAAGTCTTCAGAATGGATTATTGACAGTGGATGTACAAATCACATGACTGGCAAAAGAAGCCTTCTTATGGACTCAACCTTACGTCCATCTGACAAGAGCCACATCACATTTGCTGACACTGGTAAAAGTAAGGTATTGGGTCTAGGTAGAGTTGCAATCTCAAAGGATCAACACATGGATAAAGTCATGCTTGTTGAATCCCTTGGCTTCAACTTAATGTCTGTCTCAATGCTCTGCGATTTGAACATGATCGTAATGTTTGGAAAATATCGTTGTCTTGTACTAATGGAATCTGACAAGTCTCTAGTGTTTGAAGGGTATTGAAAAGATGATCTGTATGTGGTAGATTTCTCAGCAGGGCCACAACTTGCAGTATGTCTTCTTGCAAAAGCTTCAGAATGCTGGCTTTGGCATCGGAGGCTTGGGCATGCTGGCATGAGGAACCTCCACACCCTTGCGAAGAAGAAGCATGTCATAGGCATCGAGTGCGTCAAGTTCAAGAAAGATCACTTATGCGGTGCCTGTGAAGCAGGGAAGATGACGAGGGCAAAACATCCCTCGAAGACAATCATGACCACTACTCGACCCTTCGAACTGCTTCACATGGATCTTTTTGGTCCCACTCACTACTCAACTTTTACTACTACTGCTTGCCTCTATGGCTTCGTTATTGTTGATGATTATTCTAGATATACTTGGGTGCACATAATTCTTTACAAGACTGAAGTGCAGGATGTCTTCAGACGCTTCGCCAATCGTGCTATGAACAATTACGGCGCCAAAATAAAGCACATCAGAAGTGACAATGGCACTGAATTCAAGAACACTAGCCTTGATACATATCTTGATACCTTAGGCATCACACATGAATTCTCAGCTCCGTACACGCCACAGCAGAATGGCGTCGTCGAACGCAAGAACAGAACACTCATTGAGATGGCCAGAACGATGCTAGATGAATACAAAACTCCAAGAAAATTCTGGACTGAAGCCATTGACACTGCATGCCATACAATCAATCGTGTTTATCTTCACAAGCTTCTGAACAAGACACCTTATGAACTCCTTACTGGCAAAAAGCCTAATGTCAGTTACTTCAGAGTATTTGGCGCAAGGTGCTGGATCAAGGACCCACATCACACCTCAAAATTTGCACCAAAAGCACATGAGGGTTTTATGCTTGGATATGGAAAGGATTCGCAGTCCTACAGAGTCTTCAATCTCTTTCATTACAAAGTGGTTGAAACAGTGGATGTGCGGTTCGATGAGACAAATGGTTCATAAAGAGAGCAATTGCCAAATGTGCTAGATGAGATTCCAGCTAGTGAATCAATCAAGCTAATGGGAACTGGAGAGATTATACCTTCTGAAGCTCATCCTGAAGAAGAACTTATCATCTCAGCACCTGATCAACATGAAGACAATGCTTAGCCTGAAGACATTCCTCCCAACAACAACACAGATCAGCAAGAGCAAAGTCTTCGCCCTGTACATCCTCATGTTGCCAATGAAGTGCAGATTGAAAGAATAATTGATAGCATCAATGCACCTGGTCCACTCACTCGTTCAAGGGCAACTCAGCTAGCAAATTTCTGTGGGCACTTCGCATTCATCTCAATATCAGAACCCAAGAAAGTTGAAGAAGCCTTCATGGAACCTGAATGGATTCAAGCTATGCAAGAAGAGCTTCAACAGTTTGAGCTGAATAATGTATGGGAACTGGTTAAGCGTCCTGATCCACGGAAGCACAACATAATAGGCACCAAATGGATATACCGCAACAAGCAAGATGAGCATGGTCAAGTTGTCAGAAACAAAGCTCGTCTCGTTGCTCAAGGATATACTCAAGTGGAGGGCATTGACTTCGATGAAACATTTGCTCCTGTGGCTAGGCTTGAAGCCATATGCATACTGCTGGCCTATGCAAATCATCATAACATACTTCTATATCAAATGGATGTGAAAAGTGCCTTTCTCAATGGCAAGATTGAAGAAGAAGTGTATGTTGCACAACCGCCTGGCTTTGAAAATCCAAAACATCCTGACATGGTATACAAGCTCAACAAGGCACTATATGGCCTCAAACAAGACCCTAGGGCCTGGTATGACACACTCAAATACTTCCTGAAGAGCAAAGGCTTCATACCTGGTTCCCTAGATCCCACTCTTTTCACGAAGACATATGATGGTGAACTGTTTGTGTGCCAAATATATGTGGATGACATTATCTTCGGCTGCACAAATCAGAAGTACAGTGAAGAGTTTGGATATATGATGCAAGAGCAATATCAGATGTCCATGATGGGGGAGCTGAAGTTCTTCCTTGGTCTTCAAATATGACAACAACGCAATGGCATTTTCATATCTCAAGAGAAGTATCTCAAAGATTGCCTGAAGAAGTTCGGTATGCAAGACTGCAAGGGCTTCACAACACCAATGCCAGCCAAACATCATCTGGGTCCTGACGACAATGGTAAAGAGTTCGATCAAAAGGTATACTGCTCCATGATTGGTTCTTTACTTTATCTATGTGCATCTAGGCCAGATATTATGCTTAGTGTTTGCATGTGTGCTCGATTTCAAGCGGCACCAAAGGAGTCGCATCACTTAGCTGTGAAGCGAATTCTTCGATATTTGGCTCACACCCCAACTCTAGGATTATGGTATCCAAAGGGCTCAGAGTTTGATTTGGTTGGATTCTCGGATGCTGATTATGCTGGTGACAAAGTTGATCGCAAGTCTACATCAGGCACATGTCACTTTCTGGGACGATCACTTGTATGTTGGTCTTCAAAGAAGCAGAACTGTGTATATCTCTCCACTGTTGAATCTGAATACATTGCTGCTGGATCTTGCTGCGCTCAGCTTCTTTGGATGAAGCAAACACTCAAGGACTATGGCATTCATCTGAAGCAAGTGCCACTGTACTACGACAACGAAAGCGCCATCAAGATTGCCAACAACCCAGTTCAGCACTCGAAGACAAAGCACATTGAAATTCGTCATCACTTTCTCAGAGATCATGTTGTGAAGGAAGACATTGATATCATACACGTCAACACTGAAGATCAATTGGCAGATATCTTCACCAAGCCCTTGGATGAGAAGAGGTTTTGCAAGTTACGGTGTGAGCTAAATATCCTGGAATCCTCAAATGTCCTGTGATCAGGCACACATCCTAACCCCTGTGCATATTGATGACTTAGATGTGCAACACACGAAGTGAAGTATATCTTCAATCAATGAAGACATACATTCTAAGTGTGAATACATTAATGTGGAATTTGACTTCGGAGCGCCACGATAATTGTGCGCCGTGTCTGGGTCTAATACTTCCTATACGGTGGGTAACGCCACCACCAAACGTTCCATTTTGAAGTATTTCACTCATGGCGTTACCTTGCAATGTCTTCACATTTGATTTGGCTTCGAACTCAACATATTTTCATGATTATCTTCACTATGTTGACTATAGATATATATACATATGCTAGTGTTCTGTCCTCTACAGCATTCACTTATAGCTATGTCTTCGTGTTGAATCTTTTGAACTAAGTGAATGTGATCAGACCCCAAACTTCTCTATGCTTTCTATCTCAAACTCTATCTCTCTAAGTCATATGCATTCTATTGAAACTGTCGAATGTCTTCACTGCGTCCTTGTCAGCAGAAGATATAGAGACAACCATAAAGTCCATTTTCAATGCTCATTCCTCCACATAAAATCCGGAGAAGCAGGAACGACCGCCCGACAATCCAGGCGTGCGTGGGACGTGGAACAAACCCCAAACTTCCGCAAATTGGCCACGCGTTCCTCAGATGCGAATCGCCAGGGGCACCTGAGTAATAGCGCAGTGCCGCCCCTGTGCCTATAAATTTACACTTACCGCGGTCATTATCTCTTTCTTCCACCCTCACACGAACCCTAGCACCACCGCTAGCTCTCGACGACACCGGTGACGAAGCGCTTCGTTGCCGCAACCTCTCCGATGCCATCTTCACGCCGACCGCGGACATCGTCCTCTCCGCCGTCGCCGTAGGTCTCCTCCGTCGCCAAGTTAGGGCACGGACGAGTGAACTGCTCGGCCTCATCTCTCGCTTCGTCTAGCAGTTCCAAGTGTGGTAAATAGAACTTCTTTCTACAGCTCCTTTTGATCCCATGGTTCTGTCACTTTCTACCATAAGAAGTTTCTATTCACACAAGTTAGATCACTCTCAATCTGCATCTCATAACATGCCTAGTATAGTCACTTGTGCTTCATGAAGTAGTTAGATTCCTCACTTGTACTGATCTATGGGTTCATACAAATCTGGAACCAACTTCTTTTCTATGAGTGAATGTCTTCGCACGATGAGGTCACTGTCTTCTAAACTGATTTATCTTCAAAATCTTCTGAGAATGCATATGACCTCTTCCCCTTCCCTCGCACCTTAATGCTGTCACAGGTACATGTCCGTGGGAGAATCCTTCGGTTCTCATAGTCTGCATTCATTTGCAGAATTCCTACAGCATCACATAAATTCTCCTGAAGCCAGTTCCTGTTGGTCCAGCAAAAGAAAGCCTTTGAAGACTTTGAAAGTTTTGAAGCCTTTCACGTTAGAGTTTATGGCTTCAGAAGCAGCAGCAAGGAAGGGGGGCAGACAACGACGTGGAGGAACTTCCAAAGATCTGCCTGAAGACCTGGCAGATATGTATAAAACAGATCCTGAAGAGAATTATGGGCAGCGCAAGACCCGAATCCAATGGATTCGACGCTACTGGGCAGAACAATGGTTCAAATACCGCTTCACAACCCAAGAGTATGCTGAGAAAAGTGCCATCAAAAGACCGTGGGGAGACATCTTATACAAGAACCTTGTACCCAGGTCCAGAGATGAAGCTATTGCCCAAAGCTTCTATCCATGCATGGTTCGTGGGCCACAGCCTGATGATGCACATCCGTCGTCACTACTCTGGTGTCGTGACGACAATCTGTTCAAGCGCAACTTCCAGTTTGCCCAACAATCAGCGAAGCAGAACAAGAAGAAATTTGGGTTAGACTTCAACCCTAGTCCCTCCGCATCTAGGGCTGATGGCACACGCGACGCAGAACCCAATATCATCGGTCCGTATGCCAACCTTGAGGGCCTCATCACCCGCATCTTAGTCCAAGGGACTGCCGTGAATGACCCTCCAGCTGACTCTGAGTCTGATGAAGCTCCTGCTGTACTGAAGCCAAAGCAGTCGAAGAAGACAAAAGCATCAAAGCTGGCCCCTTCACCAAAAATCTCAAGGGCGAAGCCATTGGCAACTGCACCTCCTAAAGACAGTGTGCAGTCTGAAGACGTATCCCGCGTCTCCAAGCCCCAGAAGGCCAAGATGCCTCAGCCACACACCGGCAAAGAGCTCACAGCTGCTGACATTCTGCGCAGAGAAGCCATAGATCTGTCAAGTGATGAAGATCTTGGAGATGACGCTCTCGAGCAGCTCATCAAGAGCAAAGAAGAAGCTGAAATCTTCAACAATTTACCTCTCTTTGATGTCGCCATCATCCACAACTTCATCGACGAATGGTTTGCCACACCAAACATCAGCTTCGAAGATCTGCAGCTGCCCGTTGGCCTCAGCGTCGCCTTCCAAGGAGCTATTGCTTCAGAACTTGCAATTGCCCAGCGCATTGTTGAACTGAAGCAGAAAATTGATCATGAAAAAGCTCAGTTCAAGAAGTATATGGCCAAGCTCAGCGTACAAGAAGTGAAGAGCTTCAAGATCATGTTGCACGAACTAAAGGAAATCTTTCTGAAGAAGCGTGCAGAAGCTCAAGGTTCGCGGGAGCGAATGAAGACTCTTGCAGACAGATGTGTGCATGCCTACAATGAGGCCGAAAAGCGCAAGGCACTTGGGCGTCCCGGCATCGACCCCAGGATGGCCGCGAAGAAGAAGAAGAAGAAGCCTGCTATTGCTGAACCAGAGGCACCAAGGCAAGAAGCAGTTCCAATTGTCTTCCCAACTGCAACGACTGGCTCGAAGCCAAAGAGCCGGTCAACCGCTTCAGAGCTCAAGAAGACGTGAACTGCAGAGGCTGAAGCTAGGAAGCGGAAACATACCGAAGCCTCTCCTTCTGCCCCCACTCAGAAGAAGCGAAAGATCAAGAAAGCTCGGGCTGCTCCCACAGAGCCCTTGATGGTTGAACCCCTTTCTGTCGTCCATCCTGACGCAGAACGACAACTGACAGTTCATGAGCCTGCTTCCACAGAGGCTCCTGAAGCTGAAGACATACCAGCAGCCGACCCCATCGCTGCTGAAGACATTGGTCATCAGGACAATGTACAAGATGATGCAGCCCTTCCTCAGTATGAACATAGCGAACTCATCAGCATTGGTCGTCCTCTGACGCCAATTGCACAAGATGCGTCATGGGCGGATCACCCTCAAGAGGAAGAAGACTTTGAGGCCCAACCCACTCCAACCCCACAGGCGTCGTCTGCATTCCGCAGGCTTCGCAAAGGTCCAAGGCCTCAAGTCTATGCTGAAGACATTCCGGCTGCATCAGCCGAAGAAAATGAAGAAGTACCACAAAATCCTACTCCCCCGCTACACCATGAAGCAGTTCTCCAGGAGAACGTGCCTAAGTCTGACCCTCCAGCTAGTCGAGTGGAGGCTGAAAATATTGAGGCTGCCACAACCAACACTGAAGCCAATGTGGAGCCCTCCCCACCAAAAGCTTCAGAAGACAGTGAAGCTACTGATCCAGACACTTCTGTTCCTGAGTCTGCTGCAAGTCCTCAATTTGATTACCATGTTGAGCACATGCCTCATGTCAAGAAGCCAGTCCCACGGCTGCCGAGGTTCCCAGGTCCTGTATTAGCTCCTGGATCCTTTAACATCAACAGCTTCAAGGCAGATAATACATTCTTCAACAGCTCCAAGAACCCCTATTCAAGGGAAAGGATTTCATCAGATAGGTTCTGGAGCTATCCTCAGCGTAGCTACTATTCATGCATCCTATACAACCAAGGTCGCATCTTCCCGCACAAGCGCCTTGATGTTGAAGCCATTGCTGGTCTGCCCTGTTTAGAGGAAGCATTGGATTGCTTCAAGCAAGTGGGTCTGCTGCAGTTTGTAACTCATGAAGAGCACTGGAACGAAGAGCTTCTGCTGCAATTCTATGCCACCCTCCACATCAAAGGATACAACAGAGATCCGAAGACTTGGGCCCTGGAGTGGATGACCGGCAATGTCCATCACGAAGCCAATGCATTTGATATCATTGAGCTCACCGGCCTGCCCACTCCTGGCGAATTCTTCGAGGAAGGTTGTCCACTACACACTGAAGCTCTTGAGAGCATATTCCAGAGGCCTGAACCGAATATGAGTCAGATGCTCTCAATGATGAAGCCATTGCCCCACGATGCTCCTTATCCAACAGAGTTCTTCGTTGAAGACTTTGAGTACCTGCCCAGAACCATCTATCACATTATCCGACGGACTCTCTGGCCTATCAAAGGGCACTCTCCAAATGCCAAGATCGAGGGTGCAATGAAGACTCTGCTGTTTTGTATCCTTCATGGCAAATGCTTCAACGCACAGGACTTCTTCATACGCCAACTAGCTGCATCAGGCTCAGATTTACTTGGTTTGAAGTTCTATGCTCCTTGGGTAATGAGACTGATCAAGCTTCACTCTGCGATCTCATATCAGCCCTCAGCCCGCAACCATCGGATCTTCTTGCCAGATGTGGATACCTCTGCTGAAGCTATATATCCTGAGCCTGCCAAGCAACCTTTGAGTCTTCAGAATGCAGAACACCAGAGCTTCACTCAGAACGATGAAGGTGTTGAAGCCATCTCCAGGGTGTATCCTTTGGCTGGCACTACACGTGCGCCACACCCTGCTTCAACTGAAGCCACTGACAGTGCAACTGCTTCCAGACCCAAGAAGCGCGCTCGTGTTCTCAATGACCGAGAGCTTCTTATGGCCCTTCATCAAAAGCAGGATAGGCATCATGACTGGTTGAAGAGACAGATGAAGAGCCTCTTGGTGGATGTCAATCGCATCCGAAATCTTGCCACCAAGAACGCTTTCGTTGCCCATGAAACCTGTCGCCGCACATGGAAAGGGCTGTCAATGATATGTACTGAAGCTGAACTTGAAGAGGATGGCTTCACTGAGCAATTCAAGTTTGACACCACACCTCCTAGAAGGGCTGTGATGCGAAGCACACCATCACTTGAAGACTCTGAGTTTTCTTCATCTGCTGCCACAGTCACTGCCAGAATCATTGATGAAGAAGATGATGCTACCTCACCTCCACCTGCTTCAGCACCTCCAAGCTCTTCTGCACCGCCAAACACCTCCAACGACCCTGCTGCTCCTAGGAATGAGTAGACACTCTATGTCTTCAAACCTTTTTGGTCCTTGCTGACAAAAGGGGGAGAAGCATATGGGTTGATAGTCTTCAAGCGGGTCCATATGGGAGGGTGCTCTATGTTTTGTTATATTTTGCTTCGTGCTTACAACTCTTGCTTTACATTTGGTTCTTATGAGTTGTAGCACTTAAACCAGATGGTCGTCTGCTACTTGTTTGCCACCCTGTTTTGCGAAGATAAATTCCGCACTTATCTCATTCTGCAGACGTCCATTTTCCATTATGCATGTCATTATCTTCATATATCTTCACATGCATAGTGGATTGTCATCATAAGCTGAAGAGGATCTCCACAAGTACAACCTGCCATGTGCATTTGCATTCCAAAAGCAAATTAACTTGTATGCACATCTTCAGGGGGAGCCCTTGCAACTTATGAAGACAATTCCTTATCCTTTACAATTTCACAGACTATATTCCCCGTTGAAAACTTCAACTAGTTTGTCATCAATCACCAAAAAGGGGGAGATTGTAAGTGCATCTAGTGCCACCCCTAGTTGGTTTTGGAGTATTGACGACAAACCTAGTTAAGGGACTAATGTGTTTGTGAGAATTGCAGGATAACACAGGTAGAAGTCCCTCATTGATTCGGTTTTACTACCAGAGATGACCCCTAAAAATGTATGAAGACATTGAAGTCAAAGGTGGTATATGAAGATATTCACATTGAAGACTATGACAAAAGAAGACACGTTATGAAGCCTATGGAGCTCGAAGACTTAGATCTTTCGTAGTTCTTTTTATTTTGTGTTGAGTCATAGGAACCACCGTACTGATGGGGAACGTTGCAGAAAACAAAAATTTTCCTACGGTTTCACCAAGATCCATCTATGAGTTCATCTAGCAAGGAGTGATTGGATTGCATCTACATACCTTTGTAGATCACGCGCGGAAGCGTTCAAAGAACGGGGATGAGGAAGTCGTACACGACGTGATCCAAATCACCGAAGATCCTAGCGCCGAACGGACGGCACCTCCGTGTTCAACACACGTACGGTCAGCGCAACGTCTCCTTCTTCTTGATCCAGCAAGAGGGAAGGAGAGGTTGAGGAAGATGGCTCCAGCAGCAGCACGACGGCGTGGTGGAGATGGAGCTGTAGTACTCCGTCAGGGCTTCGCCAAGCGCTATGGAGGAGGAGGAGGTATTGGAGAGGGAGAAGGAGGCAACCAAAGGCGTGGATGAAAAGCCCTCCTTCCCCCACTATATATAGGAGGGCCAGGGGGGCACCGGCCCTAGGAGATCCAATCTCCTAGGGGGGCGGCGGCCAAGGGAGGTTTCCCTCCCCCCCAAGGCACCTATGAGGTGCCTTCCACTAGTGGGACTCTTCCCTTTTGTGAACCCTAGGCGCATGGGCCTCTTGGGGCTGGTGCCCTTGGCCCATGTAGGCCAAGGCGCACCCCCTACAGCCCATGTGGCCCCACCCGGTGGACCCCCGGGACCCTTCCGGTGGTCCCGGTACAATACCGATAACCCCGAAACTTGTCCCGATGGCCGAAATAGCACTTCCTATATATAATTCTTTACCTCCGGACCATTCCGGAACTCCTCGTGACGTCCGGGATCTCATCCGGGACTCCGAACAACATTCGGGTTACTGCATATACATATCCCTACAACCCTAGCATCACCAAACCTTAAGTGTGTAGACCCTACGGGTTTGGGAGACATGTAGACATGACCGAGACGACTCTCCGGTCAATAACCAACAGCGGGATCTGGATACCCATGTTGGCTCCCACATACTCCACGATGATCTCATCGGATGAACCACGATGTCGAGGATTCAAGCAACCCCGTATGCAATTCCCTTTGTCAATCGATATGTTACTTGCCCGAGATTCGATCGTCGGTATCCCCATACCTCGTTCAATCTCGTTACCGGCAAGTCACTTTACTCGTACCGTAATGCATGATCCCATGACCAGACACTTGGTTACTTTGAGCTCATAATGATGATGCATTACCGAGTGGGCCCAGTGATACCTCTCCGTCATACGGAGTGACAAATCCCAGTCTTGATCCGTGTCAACCCAACAGACACTTTCGGAGATACCCGTAGTATACCTTTATAGCCACCCAGTTACGTTGTGAGCGGATAACAATTTCACACAGGAAACAGCTATGACCATGATTACGCCAAGCTATTTAGGTGAGACTATAGAATACTCAAGCTTGCATGCCTGCAGGTCGACTCTAGAGGATCTTATGCTATGTTTAGGATTGGGTCTTGTCCATCACATCATTCTCCTAATGATGTGATCCCGTTATCAATGACATCCAATGTCCATAGTCAGGAAACCATGACTATCTGTTGATCAACGAGCTAGTCAACTAGAGGCTTACTAGGGACATGTTGGTGTCTATTATTCACACATGTATTACGATTTCCGGATAACACAATTATAGCATGAATAAAGACAATTATCATGAACAAGGAAATATAATAATAATGCTTTTATTATTGCCTCTAGGGCATATTTCCAACAGTCTCCCACTTGCACTAGAGTCAATAATCTAGTTACATTGTGATGAATCGAACACCCATGGAATTCTGGTGTTGATCATGTTTTGCCCTAGGGAGAGGTTTAGTCAACGGATCTGCTACATTCAGGTCCGTATGTACTTTAGAAATCTCTATGTCTCCATCTTGAACATTTTCACGAATGGAGTTGAAGCGACGCTTGATGTGCCTTGTCTTCTTGTGAAACCTGGGCTCCTTGGCAAGTGCAATAGCTCCAGTGTTGTCACAGAAGAGTTTGATTGGCCCCGACGCATTGGGTATGACTCCTAGGTCGGTGATGAACTCCTTCACCCATATTGCTTCATGTGCTGCCTCCGAGGCTGCCATGTACTCCGCTTCACATGTAGATCCCGCCACGACGCTCTGCTTGCAACTACACCAGCTTACTGCCCCACCATTCAAAATATACACGTATCCGGTTTGTGACTTTGAGTCATCCAGATCTGTGTCGAAGCTAGCGTCGACGTAACCCTTTACGACGAGCTCTTCGTCACCTCCATAAACAAGAAACATTTCCTTAGTCCTTTTCAGGTACTTCAGGATATTCTTGACCGCTGTCCAGTGTTCCTTGCCGGGATTACTTTGGTACCTTCCTACCAAACTTACGGCAAGGTTTACATCAGGTCTGGTACATAGCATGGCATACATAATAGAACCTATGGCTGAGGCATAGGGGATGATGCTCATCTCTTCTATATCTTCTGCCGTGGTTGGACATTGAGCTGAGCTCAATTTCACACCTTGCAACACAGGCAAGAACCCCTTCTTAGACTAATCCATATTGAACTTCTTCAATATCTTATCAAGGTATGTGCTTTGTGAAAGACCTATGAGGCGTCTTGATCTATCTCTATAGATCTTGATGCCTAATATATAAGCAGCTTCTCCAAGGTCCTTCATTGAAAAACTCTTATTCAAGTAGGCCTTGATGCTGTCCAAGAGTTCTATATCATTTCCCATCAAAAGTATGTCATCTACATATAGTATGAGAAATGCTACAGAACTCCCACTCACTTTCTTGTAAACGCAGGCTTCTCCATAAGTCTGCGTAAACCCAAACGCTTTGATCATCTCATCAAAGCGAATGTTCCAACTCCGAGATGCTTGCACCAGCCCATAAATCGAGCGTTGGAGCTTGCACACCTTGTCAGCATTCTTAGGATCGACAAAACCTTCCGGCTGCATCATATACAATTCTTCCTTAAGGAAACCATTAAGGAATGCCGTTTTGACGTCCATTTGCCATATCTCATAATCGTAGAATGCGGCAATTGCTAACATGATTCAGACGGGCTTCAGCTTCGCTACCGGTGAGAAAGTCTCATCGTAGTCAACCCCTTGAACTTGTCGATAACCCTTAGCGACAAGCCGAGCTTTATAGATGGTCACATTACCATCCGCGTCTGTCTTCTTCTTAAAGATCCATTTATTTTCTATGGCTCGCCGTTCAACGGGCAAGTCAGTCAAAGTCCATACTTCGTTTTCATACATGGATCCTATCTCGGATTTCATGGCTTCTAGCCATTTGTCGGAATCCGGGCCCGCCATTGCTTCTTCATAGTTCGAAGGTTCACCGTTGTCTAACAACATGATTTCCAAGACAGGGTTGCCGTACCACTCTGGTACGGAACGTGTCCTTGTGGACCTTCGAATTTCAGTAGGAGCTTGATCAGAAGTATCTTGATCATCATCAATAACTTCCTCTCTAGTTGGTGCAGGCACCTCAGGAACATTTTCTTGAGTTGTGCCATTTTCCGGTTCAAGAGGTAACACTTCATCAAGTTCTACTTTCCTCCCACTTACTTCTTTCGAGAGAAACTCTTTCTCCAGAAAGAATCCATTCTTGGCAACAAAGATCTTGCCTTCGGATCTGAGGTAGAAGGTATACCCAACAGTTTCTTTAGGGTATCCTATGAAGACGCATTTTTCCGACTTGGGTTCGAGCTTTTCAGGTTGAAGTTTCTTGACATAAGCATTGCATCCCCAAACTTTTAGAAACGACAGCTTAGACTTCTTCCCAAACCATAATTCAAACGGCGTCGTCTCAACGGATTTCGACGGAGCCCTATTTAAAGTGAATGCGGCAGTCTCTAAAGCATAGCTCCAAAAAGATAGCGGTAAATCGGTAAGAGACATCATAGATCGTACCATATCTAATAGAGTGCGATTACGACGTTCGGACACACCATTACGCTGAGGTGTTCCAGGCGGCGTTAGCTGTGAAACTATTCCACATTTTCTTAAGTGTGTGCCAAATTCGTGACTCAAGTATTCTCCTCCACGATCTAATCATAGAAACTTGATTTTCCTGTCACGTTGATTCTCAACCTCACTCTGAAATTCCTTGAACTTTTCAAAGGTTTCAGACTTGTGTTTCATTAAGTAGATCTACTCAAATCATCAGTGAGGGTGAGAACATAACGATAGCCACCGCGAGCCTCAACACTCATTGGACCGCACACATCAATATGTATGATTTCCAATAAGTTGGTTGCTCGCTCCATTGTTCCTGAGAACGGAGTCTTGGTCATCTTACCCATGAGGCATGGTTCGCACGTGTCAAATGATTCGTAATCAAGAGACTCTAAAAGTCCATCTGCATGGAGCTTCTTCATGCGTTTGACACCTATGTGACCAAGGCGGCAGTGCCACAATTATGTGGGACTATCATTATCAACTTTACATCTTTTGGTACTCACACTATGAATATGTGTAGCATTACGCTCGAGATTCATTAAGAATAAACCATTCACCATAGGAGCATGACCATAAAACATATCTATCATATAAATGGAACAACCATTATTCTCGGATTTAAATGAGTAGCCATCTCGAATTAAACGAGATCCCGATACAATGTTCATGCTCAAAGCTGGCAACTAATCCTGAAGGTAAATATAGAGGTAGCGTGCCGACGGCGATCACATTGATCTTGGAACCATTCCCGACGCGCATCGTCACCTCGTCCTTTGCCAGTCTCCTCTTATTCCGCAGCCCCTGCTTTGAGTTACAAATGTGAGCAACTCCACCGGTATCAAATACCCAGGAGCTACTACGGGTACTAGTAAGGTACACATCAATTACATGTATATCATATATACCTTTTGTTTTGCCGGCCTTCTTGTCCGCTAAGTATTTGGGGCAGTTCCGCTTCCAGTGACCACTTCCCTTGCAATAAAAGCACTCAGTCTCGGGCTTGGGTCCATTCTTTGGCTTCTTCCCAGCAGCTTGCTTGCCGGGCGCGGCAACTCCTTTGCCGTCCTTCTTGAAGTTCTTTTTACCCTTGCCCTTCTTGAACTTAGTGGTTTTATTCACCATCAACACTTGATGTTCCTTCTTGACTTCTACCTCTGCTGATTTCAGCATTGAAAATACCTCAGGAATGGTCTTTTCCATCCCCTGCATATTGAAGTTCATCACAAAGCTCTTGTAGCTTGGTGGAAGCGACTGGAGGATTCTGTCAATGACCGCATCATCCGGGAGATTAACTCCCAGCCGAGTCAAGCGGTTATGTAACCCAGACATAGTGAGTATGTGCTCACTGACAGAACTATTTTCCTCCATCTTACAGCTGAAGAATTTGTCGGAGACTTCATATCTCTTGACCCGGGCATGAGCTTGGAAAACCATTTTCAGCTCTTCGAACATCTCATATGCTCCATGTCTCTCAAAACGGTTTTGGAGCCCCGGCTCTAGGCTGTAAAGCATGCCGCACTGAACGAGGGAGTAGTCATCGGCACGTGTCTGCCAAGCGTTCATAACGTCTTGGTTCTGTGGGACGGGTGGATCACCTACCGGTGCTTGTAGGACATAATCTTTCTTGGCAGCTATGAGGATGATCCTCAGGTTCCGGACCCAGTCCGTATAGTTGCTGCCATCGTCTTTCAGCTTGGTTTTCTCTAGGAACGCGTTGAAGTTGAGGACTACGTTGGCCATTTGATCTACAAGACATATTGTAAAGATTTTAGACTAAGTTCATGATAATAAAGTTCATCTAATCAAACTATTCAATGAACTCCCACTTAGATAGACATCCCTCTGCTAGTCATCTAAGTATAACATGATCCAAGTCAACTAGGCCGTGTCCGATCATCACGTGAGACGGACTAGTCAACGTCGGTGAACATCTTCATGTTGATCGTATCTTCTATACGACTCATGCTCGACCTTTCGGTCTTCTGTGTTCCGAGGCCATGTCTATACACATGCTAGGCTCGTCAAGTCAACCTAAGTGTTTGCATGTGTAAATCTGTCTTACACCCGTTGTATGTGAACGTTTTGAATCAAACACCCGATCATCACGTGGTGCATTGAAACAACGAACTGTCGCAACGGTGCACAGTTAGGGGGAACACTTTCTTGAAATTATTATGAGGGATCATCTTATTTACTACCGTCGTTCTAAGTAAACAAGATGCAAAAACATGATAAATATCACATGCAATCAAATAATAATAGTGACATGATATGGCCAATATCACATAGCTCCTTTGATCTCCATCTTGGAGCTCCATGATCATCTTGTCACCGGCATGACACCATGATCTCCATCATCATGATCTCCATCATCGTGTCTCCATGAAGTTGCTCGCCAACTATTACTTCTACTACTATGGCTAACGTGTTTAGCAATAAAGTAAAGTAATTTACATGGCGTTTCTCAATGACATGCCGGTCATACAAAAATAAAGACAACTCCTATGGCTCCTGCCGGTTGTCATACTCATCGACATGCAAGTCGTGATTCCTATTACAATAGCATGAACAACTCATACATCACATATATATCATTCATCATTCATCACAACTTTGGCCATATCATATCACAAAGCACTTGCTGCAAAAACAAGTTAGACGTCCTCTAATTGTTGTTGCAAGTTTTACGTGGCTGAAGTAGGGTTCTAGCAAGAACGTTTTCTTACCTACGTGAAAGCTACAACGTGATTTGTCAACTTCTATTTACCCTTCATAAGGACCCTTTTCATCGAATCCGCTCCAACAAAAGTAGGAGAGACAGACACCCGCCAGCCACCTTATGCAACTATTGCATGTTAGTCGGTGGAACCGGTCTCACGTAAGCATATGTGTAAGGTTGGTCCGGGCCGCTTCATCCCACAATACCGTTGAAGCAAGATAAGACTAGTAGCGGCAAGAAAGTTGACAACATCTACGCCCACAACAAATTGTGTTCTACTCGCGCAAGAAGAACTACGCATAGACCTAGCTCATGATGCCACTGTTGGGGAACATTGCAGAAAACAAAAATTTTCCTACGGTTTCACCAAGATCCATCTATGAGTTCATCTAGCAACGAGTGATTGGATTGCATCTACATACCTTTATAGATCATGCACAGAAGCGTTCAAAGAACAGGGATGAGGAAGTCGTACACGACGTGATCCAAATCACCGAAGATTCTAGCGCCAAACGGACGGCACCTCCGTATTCAACACACGTACGGTCAGCGCAACGTCTCCTTCTTCTTGATCCAGCAAGAGGGAAGGAGAGGTTGAGGAAGATGGCTCCAGCAGCAGCACGACGGCGTGGTGGAGATGGAGCTGCAGTACTCCGTCAGGGCTTCGCCAAGCGCTATGGAGGAGGAGGAGGTATTGGAGAGGGAGAAGGAGGCAACCAAAGGCGTGGATGAAAAGCCCTCCTTCCCCCACTATATATAGGAGGGCCAGGGGGGCACCGGCCCTAGGAGATCCAATCTCCTAGGGGGGCGGCGGCCAAGGGAGGTTTCCCTCCCCCCCAAGGCACCTATGAGGTGCCTTCCACTAGTGGGACTCTTCCCTTTTGTGAACCCTAGGCGCATGGGCCTCTTGGGGCTGGTGCCCTTGGCCCATGTAGGCCAAGGCGCACCCCCTACAGCCCATGTGGCCCCACCCGGTGGACCCCCGGGACCCTTCCGGTGGTCCCGGTACAATACCGATAACCCCGAAACTTGTCCCGATGGCCGAAATAGCACTTCCTATATATAATTCTTTACCTCCGGACCATTCCGGAACTCCTCGTGACGTCCGGGATCTCATCCGGGACTCCGAACAACATTCGAGTTACTGCATATACATATCCCTACAACCCTAGCGTCACCGAACCTTAAGTGTGTAGACCCTACGGGTTCGGGAGACATGTAGACATGACCGAGACGACTCTCCGGTCAATAACCAACAGCGGGATCTGAATACCCATGTTGGCTCCCACATACTCCAGGATGATCTCATCGGATGAACCACGATGTCGAGGATTCAAGCAACCCCGTATGCAATTCCCTTTGTCAATCGATATGTTACTTGCCCGAGATTCGATCGTCGGTATCCCCATACCTCGTTCAATCTCGTTACCGGCAAGTCACTTTACTCGTACCGTAATGCATGATCCCGTGACCAGACACTTGGTTACTTTGAGCTCATAATGATGATGCATTACCGAGTGGGCCCAGTGATACCTCTCTGTCATACGGAGTGACAAATCCCAGTCTTGATCCGTGTCAACCCAACAGACACTTTCGGAGATACCCGTAGTATACCTTTATAGCCACCCAGTTACGTTGTGACGTTTGGTATACCCAAAGCACTCCTACGGTATCCGGGAGTTACACGATCTCATGGTCTAAGGAAAGGATACTTGACATTGGAAAAACTGTAGCAAACGAACTATACGATCTTGTGCTATGTTTAGGATTGGGTCTCGTCCATCACATCATTCTCCTAATGATGTGATCTCGTTATCAATGACATACAATGTCCATAGTCAGGAAACCATGACTATCTGTTGATCAACGAGCTAGTAAACTAGAGGCTCACTAGGGACATGTTGGTGTCTATTATTCACACATGCATTATGATTTCCGGATAACACAATTATAGCATGAATAAAGAAAATTATCATAAACAAGGAAATATAATAATAATGCTTTTATTATTGCCTCTAGGCATATTTCCAACACGTACTGTTAAGTGGGGTCCAGGAGAAGCAGTTAGAATGACTGAAGTGATGCCTAAACCAAAAACCTATGTCTTCGAGTGAAGACAATGAGAGCGAATCTTGTCCAGAGCCGGACAAGTCAGCTTTGCTTGTAGCCCAAGTAAAGTTGCCATGAGAGTTTGAAATCTGACCGTTGAGACACGTGTCAGTTCCTTAGTGACCCAGGGTCATTTCGGACAAATCAGGTCGGGTTGCCAAGTGGCTATAAATAGCCCACCCCCTACAACCATAAACGGTTGGCTGCTCAGATTTCAGTGCATGGCTTTTGTCGTTGGAGAGCAACCCACCTCGAAGCCTTTGAGAGAGAGAATTCCTTGCGAGGATAAAGCCCTAACCACCCAGAGCCAGAGTAAATTGGGAATCACTTAAGTCTTCTTGTCTGAGTGATCTCAAGACTTATTTCACTTGAGGACTGTGCATCCTCCAGACGGTTAGGCGTCGCGTTCAGAGCATCCAAGAGACATTGTGGATTGCCAGTGATTTGCTATACCTTTTGTCTTCACAACGTAACTGTATGATTTGTTTGGCTTCATAACTTCTTCCTACCTGATCCTTATTACACTGCAGCTACTTGTCATTGTGCTTTCACTCTATTGAATACTTGACCATGGCTTGCCTAGTGTAATCTAACTTCCGCTGCATAGTGATAGGCTTATCTCTACTGTTTGTCTTCATAACTTCCACGTTTTGAAGACTTTCATAAAAATCGCCTATTCACCCCCCCTCTAGTTGATATAACGCACTTTCAGAGTGTTAGTTTTTGCCACCTCATTTTTGCATAGGAGAACAAAGTGGATGACACTTGATGGGTTCTCACACACTTATCTCATCTCTCTTTTTGTGGCTAGGAGGACTAAGTTTTTCTCTCTTGGCGAAGAGGCGCTCAATTTTGGCTTGTGGCTCTCACTTTATTTTTGGTGGATCACTCTCTCACTAGAATCTTCACAATGGGTGGATGCTTGCTTATCGGCGATCACTTGGCTTGATAACATTGATCGAAACACATATTCCTTGCCTTTCATCTTGAAGCTATAGTAGTTGGTCCGTCCGTTGTGGATGACTCCACGGTCAAATTGCCAACACTACTAGGGAAAAGCTTATACACAGACGCTTACTAGTAGCGCGGGTTTATACCCCTCGCTACTACTACTTATTAGTAGCGCGGGTTTTTATCCCTCGCTACTACTAAGTTGATAGTAGTAGCGCAGATTTTTAACCCTCGCTACTACTAAGTGGTCTCTGCCGTGCCCCCGAGACATTGCCGTAGTAATAGCGAGGGTTATAAATCTGCGCTACTACTTTATGAATAGGTGTAGCGTAGGTCAGATGCCAACGCTACTAGTATATTCCCACACCACCCATCCCGATCCACCCCACTAACCGTCCCACTCCACCACTGTTTGTCTAAAAAAAACACCCAACCCTCGACCCAGATCCCCTTCCACCTCCTCTCTTCTCCCGATTCACCCCTCGTCTCCCTCCCATCTCACGCCGCCGCCGCCACCCACCACCCCGGCGACCTCCCCACCGGCGATCCCCAGCCTCTGCACCCGCGCACGCGCCGCCTCCCCCAGTGCCCCGCCCCCCTCGCCGTCTCCTCCGGCAGACGGGGTCAGCCCCGTGGCGCCAACGTCTCCAAGGTTGGAGATCTCGTCCCCTTCCTTTCGTTCCTTAGCTCTGTTGCATTTCGCCGGCGATTCTGAAGCGTTCGTGTGCTTGTGCTCAGGCGGAGCTGAAGGAGTGGCTGCCCAAGGTGTACGAGGTGAAGGACCCCAACTGCATCTTGGTGTTCAAGTTCCGCACCCACTTCAGAGGCGGCAGGTCCTCCAGATTCGGTCTCATCTAGGACAACCTCGAGTCCGCCAAGAAGTTCGAGCCCAAGTACCGCTTCATCAGGGTATGAATCGGTTCTCCCTCGTTTCTTCTACACATGGAGCTTCGTTTCATTGTCTCTTCTAGATGTGCGCTAGTATTTGGTTACACTGTGGTCACCCATTGGTCGAGATGTAGTAATTTGTATTGATCTAACTGAGGCTTCTTATTCTCGGTGAATTTTATGCTGCTCACTTAGGCTTTGTTTGATTCGAGTTAGATAACTAGGTTTGCTTTCATTTTATGTTTCGGAAGTAGCATGATTAGCATAAGTTATTGTTTGCTAGGTGAAGATAGTCAGCAGTAGAAAATTGGAATTTAGAACAGCTAGTAATTCTTGAGGACCAGCTACACGCGCGCGCCGGAGGAGGACGCTGAGAGGCGCCGCCGCCACAAGGAGAAGCGGAGGGCCCTGGCTAAAAAGACGCCCTCCGGCGTCGCCTGCTGCTACGGCAGTGAAAATTCGATGCCAAATCACACCTGATGGCCGATGTAGTGTCTGCACTAGGAAATGGCTGCTTATCATGCGATGTCTGGGGGATTCCTGCGCGGATCGACCCACGAACTCGCCCGCTGTGGAGGTGGCTCTTGTGCCAAAGCTCGATGCTTTGGTACTGGGGCCGTGGGATTTGTTGCTTCGTCTCCTCCAGATCAGTGATGCATCCTGTTGTTGATGCTGTGTAGGTAGTTTTCACTAGTACCTACATGTGTAGGCACCGTGCCTTTCTGTGGAGCAGTCAAGGTCTTTCCATTATTGGGTAGAGCAGTGTGTCATATAGGTGTCAAGCTGAACACCAAGTTGGGATGTGTGTATGTAATTATCACGGTTGCGTGTTTAGGTTGGCAATTGACTCTGGCCAGACAAATGCATGTTGTCGTGCAGCGTGTGTCGAAACAATCATGATTGTATGTTCTTGTACTTCTGTAAGCTTAGTGCTTTGAAATAGGACGCTACAATAGAGCTTGGGTTTGGGCGTACGCCTTATTGTTTCTTGAAACAATAGGCAGATGATTAAAAAAAAATCCAAACACAGAATTCATGATTTTCAGGCAAAGATGGACGCGCACTGGAACATGTATGAATGGATTTTGTTTCTGTTCATTTTCATTTTCATACTTGATTATTGTTTGTCCATCCCAATCTAGCTTGTTGCAGTGTCACTTGGCATACACCTAAAAGGTCAAACCCTTTTTAGGGAAAAGAAGGTCAAGCTCTTGATAGAACATGAAAATGTTGCTTTGTTCTTCAATCTTAATTGCTAATTTCACTATCTGCTTCTGATTGTCATATCTGTGAATCACATGGATTTTTAAATGCTTGGTCATGTTCATTATGTTGGTCTGTAGCACTAACACCTAGTTTAACACAATCACTTAGTTTTGGTTAATGTTGATCCTCAGTATTTTTATTGTTTGCTCGGCTGAATTAAACTTGTTATGAGTCAATCTACTGCTTCAGTGGCGGTGCTAGAACAAAACCCTATGGGGCCAATTTCTACAAAAGCTTCCACACTTGATGGAGTTTGGTGTGTATATGAGCATATGAGCATGGTGGCAATGTTCTCAAAAACCTGTGATGCCAATTGACCACACAGCTCATGTAACACCAACACTTTACTGCTTTCAAGTTACTGAAGGCTTGCAAACACTTGATGAAAACAGTGCTATTCTTGGCACATTTTCCTCCTGTTGCATCTTGGCTTTTAACCTTGTTTTTCTATGTGCAGCGATCTCTTGTTAATAGAAATCACTCACTTTTTTGTTTTCGTATATTTATTCCTGTAGCTACTGTACAACACAACATGCAAGGAAATATATGTCTGCTGAAATTTAATTTTATTTGTTCTTTGCTCTTTACAGAAATCTTGGATTCATAAATGGGAGAAGCACATAAGGGAGAAGAAGATGATTGCAAGGATGGAGAGGGAGCAAATCATTTGGAGGGATAGAATGCCACTGTTTGGTGTTTTTATGCATTTTTGTTTGCTTTCAACTGTGTTTGCACTAGCTGGGAATAAGTGACTAGGCAATAAGTGTAGATGTATGGATATGCTCTAATGCTCCTCGTTTACTATAAATCTTTGATTTTGAATGATGTGGAATGCTGCTGGTTTATTACAAATCTGGGCTTGTTTTAGTTGTTAGAATTGTATGCATAAAATGGAATTGATGGATTTTTTTAATTCCTAATTAGTTAGTAGTAGCGTGGGGGTGAAATGGAGCGCTACTAGTATTCATGATACTAGTAGCGGCTACGTGTGGTACTATAGACGCGCTACTACTATTTCGTTAGTAGTAGCGCGGTTGACATCCGCGCTACTATTAAATTGTTAGTAGTAGCGTGGGCTACTACTAACATTTAGCTGTAGCGCGATACTAGTAGCGCGGGTACCCGCGCTGCTAGTAGCCAATTTACCCGCGCTGCTAGTAGCCTTTTTCCTAGTAGTGCAAGGTCGTCCCAAGAGAAGGTGGCGCACCGACATAGGAACTACATCACACTCCAAGGTGTCCTCGTAGGCGCCAATCTTGAAAGAAACTTGCACCGTATGCTCCACTTGAATTGTGCCGGAGTCGCTTAGCCATTGCACCTTGTAGGGACGAGGGTGCTTCTTCTTGACCAATTGGAGCTTGGAACATAGCTCCTCGCTTGCCAAGTTGTGACAACTTCCTCCGTCGATGACGACCTTCACGGAATGCCCGTTGATGCCAGCCTTTGTGTGGAAGATGTGGCACCGTTGGTCTTCATCTTGATGGTGTTGGAGCGTCAAGACCTTGGAGACCACGAGAGAGGGACTTGAATCATTGTCACAAAACACTTGATCATCTTCATCTTCGTTGACGCGCCGGTGCATGGCCACGTGCTCAAGGGCTTCCATTTCTTCTTCACTCATCGAGTCATAAGTGCCATCATCGTTGAAGATCATAGTTCGCTTGTTGGTGCATTCGAAGGACTTGTGTCCCTGGCCACCACTCGAGAGAACTTGTCTTGACGGGGTCGTTCGGTGGCGCCGAAGATGAGGGGGTCTTGGATTTGTAGTTGCTTGCCAGAGAACGCGTCGAGGAAGGCATAGCTTGCTTGGAACTTGACTTGTCGCCGGTACTTGGTGATGCTCTAGTTGAGGTAGGAGTTGCCGAAGTCGCGGGAGCCGTAGGTCTTGGACGAGTACTTGGCATATTTGAAGTCATCTTGGACTTGTCGCTCGGCCTTGGTCGCTTGATGAACTAGCTCGAGAAGGTTTGAGTATGGTTGGAAGTCGGCAATCCGCTTGATTGGGTGGTTGAGGCCGTTCAAGAAGCGTGCCATTGTTTTCTCATCGTCTTCCTTGACATTGGCTCGTATCATGGCAATCTCCATTTCTTGGTAGTATTCTTCCACCGTCTTCGTGCCTTGTTTGTGGAGTTGCAACTTCTTGAAGAGATCACGGGTGTAGTGTGTAGGCACGAAGCGAGCTCTCATGACGTCTTTCATTTCCATCCACGTTGTGATTGGAGGTTCGCCTCTTGTATGTCGTCGCTCGATCACTTGTTCCCACCAAATGAGAACGTAGTCTTGGAACTCGAGAGAGGCCATGGCGATCTTCTTTTCCTCGTCGTAGTTGTGAAGACGGAATATCTTGTCCACCTTCAAGGCCCATGAGAGATACTCTTCGGGATCATTGCTTTCGGAGAACTTGGGCATGGTGAACTTGAGCTTGCCGTAGCGGAATTCTTCATCGAAGTAGCGGTTTTGATCTCGCTCTTGCCGTGGAGGAAGGTCCTCAAATGCTCGTTCCTCAAGATGTCGCTCTTGGCGTGGAGGAGGGTCTTGAGGCACTTGATTCTCTTGATGTCGTTCTTGCCGTGGGGGAGGACGAGGGATATGCGCTTGGTTGCGCCTTTCTTGGAGTTCTTCGTGATGCACGGCTTCTTCTTGTATCTCCCGACGAAGAGCTTCATCTTGCTCACGTGCTTCCCGGCCGCGTTGGGCAACGACACGTGTGGAATCTCGGAGTGCATCTAGGGCCGCTTGGGCTTGAACTTCACGCCGTAGTTGTTGTTGTCGAAGTGCTTCGGCATCTTGCTCCTCTTGGTGTAGGCGCGCTCGTTCCTCTTGTTCTTGACGGATGGCGTGTTCATCTTGAGGTTGTTGCCGTGGCACTTGTGGAGGCATTTGCTCTTGCTCCCTTGGTTCTTGTGCTTGTTGTCGCGCCCTTTCACGTGCTCGTACTCGGTCTTGTAAGCCATTGCCATAGAATGGATTTTCTTGAGCTTGGCGATCTTGAGGTGCTTGACGTCGAGGGACTTGAGCTCGGGGAGGACTTGTATCGTAGGCGGAGTAGTCCGAAGAGTGTCGGCTTGAGCGGTGGCTTGAGTGGCGCCGTCTTGTTGACGATGATGAGGAAGACGGGCGTCGCACGATCATGTTGCGGAGCTCTTCCATTTGTGTAGTGAACTTGTCGTCTATGTAGTCACGATTCCTTGCTTCCGCTTGACGAACGTCGGCGGCGAGTCGGTCAAGGCGTTCACCCAAGGCCTCACTTTCTTGATGGAGAGCCCTTTGCGCGATGAAGAAGTGGCCCTTGGTGACGTAGTCGGCCTCGCCACCTTGGTCCTCAAAGAGCGGGTTCGCCGACGAACTTGGCCTATCCATCATAACCAAGTGGGGTGAGTAGGAAAGTGAGAGAACAAAACCGAAGTTACCTTTTCCGAGGATTGAGGATGTAACAAGTGTCACTCAATGTAATGCCACAATAGTAGAATTGGAACCGGGTTTGTTTCTCACACCTACAAGGAAAAGGCTTTTGGAGGAGCTCGGTTAGGAATGGTGGCAAAAATTTCAAGCAAATGTTAGTCAAGATATCGATAAGGTTGAGAGGGTTCACAAAAATGCAAGTAAAGCAAATAGATCAAAGACAAGAGTATCACTAGGAACACACACACACACGGAAGAAAGATGGGATCCGCACAACCAAGGGGTGAGCTCAAAATGTGTGACCATGGAAAATGCTCTCGTTGTGCGAATGCTAGAGAGACGCTAGCTTGATTGCTCAAATGGGCAAGATACACTTGTGCACCAACCTATGAGAGAAATGTGCCGTCTTCAATCCCGACTATGCTATGTATGAAGTGTCCAAGATGATATGCAAAATGGCTCAATGCTATTGCTTATAAGCTCTTTGTTTCTCCTCTTTTGCTTAAAATCTTTTCTTTCTTTCTCTTTTTTTCTCTATGCTTGATGCTCGAGCCAAGTATGATATGAGACAAGTATGTAAGATATGCACGGGAGAGACTTATGGCACTAAGATGATAACAAGATCACTACGGTGCACAATAGCGTGGCCCGGCAATTCTCAACTCGCTAGTCTCGATGGGTAAGCAACGCAAAAGGCTCGGGCTATCAATGCAAAAGCAAAGGTAAGTGTCGTCGAGGTTACCGTCCTTTCTTACGGTTAGCGGTGAAGATGACTCCGAGGCGATGATGAATGGCAGTGATGTCGATGTCACACGTTCCTAAGTAGCCGAAACACCTTAGGAAACGGAAACCACAACTCAAAACTCGGTCAAATGCAGAAGGTGGGTGTTTTTGTGTTGATTTTTGGATGGATTCTAATGGTGGTGGTAATGATATATGTGGATGGGGGGTGTCAAGAGCTTTCAAACGAGCTAAAGAGCACAGAAAACGGACTTGGGAGGTGGAAGTTATGGCCAAAACAGTGTTGGTAGTGGGCTGATTTGGGGGGGGGTGCGGGGCCCCGGGGGGGGGGGGTGCGGGTGCCCGGGGTGGTCAGGGGAAAATGGCCTGGGGGTGTGGGTGCCCGGTGGTACGAGGTGCGGGCACCCGGTGGTGGCCGATTTGGGCGGAAATGTTTGGGGAAAGGCCAAATTCGGTGGATTTCGTGGTGGGAAGGGTGGGGATTGTTGGGGAGGGGCTAGATCCACTTGCCAAACATCAAATCCATGGACCAAAACAACCAAATCTCACAAGATCCAAAAAATTTCAAGAATAATTTTGGGGGCTATTTTTGTGGGGATTTTCGAATTTGGACGAAAAACAACAAAATCAAGCCAGCAAATGGTGGGATGGGACTCCAAGATGTGAATCAACCTTGCTCATGATACCAAGATGTTGTAGGGTGAAACCCTAGAGGGGATCTTTTCACACTTGGAGGGGGAAAAGGAGGAAGAACACTCAAGAACACAAGGCACAAATCACTCAAACAAACCCAATATCACATCCACTAGAGTAGCACACAAGAGATCCACAAGATTACATGAACAATTCAAGGAAAATAGCACTAGGTAAGTTCTTCCCACTAGGTGAGGTCTTGATCTTGATCTCCTTCAAGAGGAGGGCTTGATAATCCCAAGGATTCTTTCCAAAGAGGGGTCTTGATCTCCAAGAGGAGGAGGATACAAGGAGCAAAGCTCTCTTTGGTGTTTTAAAATACTTTGCTACCCCACAAATGACCTAGGACATGCCCTTATATAGTTTAGGGACGAAACAAGTGAAGAGAGGGGGGGTACAAAGGCCAAGAGGCCAAGGACACGCGGCTGGACCGAAGGGGTCCGGGCACCCAACCTGCTCAGGGGGCAGCTGGAGGGAGGCCGGGCACCCGGGGGTGCGCTGGAGGCCGGCTGGTGGGGAGGCCGGGCACCGGGGGCAGCGCCCAGTGGCTGGGGGAGCTGAGACCGGGCACCCAGCCAACCAAGGCCCGGGCACCCGGGGGGCGCGGCTGTAGGTGGGCAGGGGCCCGAGCACCCGGGGGCCAAGGAGCCGGGCACCCGGACCAAGTCGGGGCAGCTCCCAGGAGGGGTGGCTGGGCACCCGGGGTGTCCAGAGGGGTTCGGCCCTTGCTTCTTCTCCTTCTTCTCTTCTTTCCCTTGCTCCATGCTCGCTCGAGTCTCCTTCCTCTCCTTCTCACGGTCATCTTCTTGGTACCTAAGAACCCACAATGTTTTCGATGATGGTAGAATCCAATTCTCACACGAATCCAAACGAGAGTCGAAGAGGAGAGAGTCAACCTCGTTCTCGATGGCGCGTGCACGTGCTCTTGTCATTGGGCCACTTGGTGCTCGCGGTGGTGATGGAGTGTCGGTGCGGGTAGGCAAGGGATGCTCCGCATCATCTCCCCCCTTGGGAGAGATCCGTCCACGGATCATGCTCTTCATCATCATGATACTTGGCCAAGTCTTTGACGTTGAAGATGTCGCTTACGTTGTACTTGTCACGTGGGATGTCGACCTTGTAGGCGTTGTCGTTGTAGCGTGCTAGCACCTTGAATGGACCGTCGGCTCTCGGGAGTAGCTTGGACTTGCGTTCTTTGGGAAAGCGGTCCTTGCGTAGATGTATCCATACTTGATCACCCGGTTGGAACACCATCGGCGACTTGTTGATGTTCAGCTTGGAGGCGAGTCGTTGTACTTGGCGCTTGATCATGGAACGTGTTTCTTCATGCATCTTCTTGAGGTAGGTGGCTCTTGTACTTGCGTCAAAGACTTCGGCTGGCAACGGTGGGACGTTTGAAGTTTGAACACGGGTAGCATCCGGGGATCCTGGTTTGCGATGGTGAGATCCATGCTTGCAGTAGGAAACGCGGCAGGGGCGGCGGGAACTGAGTGGGAGAGAGAGAGACGAGAGACATGAGCGGCAGCGTGGCCTTGCAGCGGCGGTGACCAGCGAGTCCGGCTTGTAACGGCAGCAGCAGAGGATATCGGTTTGCGGTGGCGATATAGGTGCCTACAGCAGGGCCGGCAGCAGCGACGGAGAAACTGTGATAGGCAGAGAAAGACAAGAGAGATGTGTAGAAGCGGATGGGATTGTTTGGATCCAACACGACTGTGCCAGGCCCATGCTTTTAGCTACGTCGTGCGTGGAGATAAGGCATCAGAGGACGAATTGTGCCTGCGTCCATGCAAGGACACGTGGCAGTCATTGGACGCGGTTTACGCTTTGGTTGTTATCATCCGGTTGAAAAAGATCGTTTCCCATGATTCTTTCACCCGCTCCCAGTTTGGTACTACTAGCTAACACCTGAAGACAAGACAATATTGCGGCAAAGCTCCCTCTTTGGCAAGGGAAGAATATCACCACGGCCGGCTGGACCTCGCTTGTTATTTGTTAAATCCGTCCACACCTTGCAGACTATGTACTCCACTGTTCTCTTAAGAGCATCGCGGAGATGGAATGGGCATTTTTGTGGTTGGCATCAGACAAAACATTAGAGTGAAATTCAAGGTCAACTAGGAGACCGTTTGCCACCCTACCCATATTGGGGGTCTTTGCGTGTTCAACCTTCAAATATTCGCCAAAGCTCTTCGTTTGAGATGGTATGGTAGGAATGGAGGCATGGGTTGGCATGCAGAACCCATGTGATGGCATGGATATGGACCTGTTTAAATCCTGCACTATCATAACCATTGGCAATGGAGCTTATTTTACTTTGGACGGTGGTTGACCAAGTTCAACTGTTAGATGATGTTGATGATGATGTTCTGTGAAAGTTCCCATAAGGTCTTGCACAGGACGTAAGACTACTGCCTTAAAAAAAAAGGACGTAAGACTGCAGGGCCAACCACTGCGGCCAAACGCCTAATCTAATCTTTCAAGTGGAAACTTGCTATAGCTTTCCAGGCCATGGGAAAGCCTGATCTAGTCCAATCACCACAAAGTTTACTCCGCGCCGTCAACATGATAATCGAGCTTATAGAAAGCTAATATACTCTAAACAAACGATAGCCAAGTCTAGCACTGCTAAACACCGATCGGATCCACAATGGAAGTTGGCGAAATTGCACAAGGTACGGGTTTCACAGAAAACTCCTAAAACTATAGCTTAGACATTCACAGCCATCTCTCCCGAATCGAAACTTTACATCGGATGGCACAGCTGCCAAGTACGAAGGATTAACCTGGAAGAAAAATTCATACTACCCTGCAACGTAGTTTATGAAAACCCTCATCATGAGCTCTTTTATGGTATCCTGTATTGAATATTGACCGTCCATATGCAAAGATCCAATGGTGGGTACCTATCTGTACTGGTGAAACTGGATTAGCAGCATCGCTAGTACCGCACGTCTCACGTCCACCGGTATACTGCTCGGAGGGCATTATCGGTGACTCTGCATCACCGGCAGCCGCCCCCCGGGGCTCGCCTCCTCTTCGACCCCATGCCCGCCGGGGCGCCTCCTCCCTGCCTTTAATCCGCTGTGCTATGCATGCTTCTATGGTTTTGGACTTCTGGCATGCCACCGTGCGCCCCATCCCCTTTCCACGCTACGGCCGCGATGTTCTTTGCCGCCCCGCATGGCTGAGCAGTGAGCACCTAAGCATCGCGTTTATTGTGTTGCCTCGTTCATGACGACAGTGCATGCCAAAGCACCCTGCGTCGCCGACAAGCTCGCCGTCGTTGACGATGAGGCCAGGATGTGTACAACGTCGTGGTCTTCACGGAGAGCTGCGGCTACGAAAGTGCCGTAGCCTGGCGGAACCTCGCCTATTTTGTGCTAACCATGCCCTCGCTACGCTCATGGCCGTCCTCCTTTATTTTACTACCGCTTGCCTTCATGATCGAGCTCTTCATGGCCTGGATCACGCTTTACTTTAGCCTCAGCTTGCCGGACGTGGAGCAGCTACTCATCTGCCTTTGCTGTGAGGTCGACGACCATGTCATTGTTCAAAAGCTCACCCAGGCAGGGCTCAACATACCTGTTTCCTCGTCGTCACCCCGCTGTCACAGACTCACAGGAGGGCACGATGCATTCCGAAATATTGATCCGCCGGAGCAATTCCCTTCACGAACACAAGAAGAGCTTTCACCGTCACATATACTGCTCTCTCCCCAGTAGCAGTATAGGGTACCATAAAAACCCTCATCATCTAACTACATCTAGAAAGAGATCTGATTACATGACGACCCCATGAGTGAATCAGCCCAAGGCTGCAGCCAAGATTTTCGCACTGAAGGTTGTCAAACTGTACCCGGTGCAGTAAGTTGCATCTAATACTACTTCCAGAAAGGAGGCAGAACAAGTGCGTAAAAGCATTACGTGCTACTACTTCAATTTGCTTCACATCTTCACTGATGCTTCACTGATGTGACATTTCAACTTCCGTGCCATGCTGTCATCTGCTTCACTGATGCTATCTTTAGGATAATCTGTCAAGGAGATATGCAACAGATATCAGAATTGCGAGTGGATGAACATCCTAGTTGCAAGTTTGAAATTTCATTTTATCATGGTAAGATCGGATGGAAACAATGTATGGTAAAACAGCAGATATGACAACTATGGTTCTGATATACAAACTGGTGCAAACAGGATAAGTTGATGGTCTACACCAAATTTCTGCAGCAACTACCTAAAGGCGTGAGGCACAGTTTGATCTCTACACCAAATTTCGGCAGCAACTAACGAAAGGCCGGAGGAACTGTTATCACGTGCCATATACAAAGTTAGTGTGAAAATCAGCTGCAGCGTTGGTAAGAACCCATAGCTCGAAAACTCAGATGAGCTTATTCCGTGAGCTGGGTTTTTGTACCAACATCATATTTCAAGTGCTTGTGAACAAAACAATGGTACGCTTTTGAACAAAAGAATACATGTTATAAGAATCACATTTCCTCGTACCAGTGGAATGCAGAAGGGTTTCCCTGGTTGTTTGTTACTGTACATACTTGCAGATGAAGCCATGCGATGTGTTTTGGTTTTGGGGACTGAAACGTCGCGTGACAGAGCCGGTGGTTTGTCGGAGTAGACGATGTTATATACCTGTGGTGTTGCCAATTTGAGTTCTCTATATTCATTGCGTGGAACCTGTAGTGTTTTAGCTAGCTAAGCTGCTGCTGAAGGTGGTAGATACTTCTATGGATTTGTTGTTATTGTTAAGATGCTTTTGAAATGGTGACTCTGTTATTGCTGTATCCATCCATACTGTGTTGTCATGTTCCTTAAGTTGGTCTTGCATTCTTGTGGTTTGCAATTTGAATCCACTTGGTTTTTAACATTCAACACAAACAACTACTAATTGATTGTTGATGTTTGCTTAAACGATGTTCCTTAGATGTTATGTGGGACATAGTTTAGCGCTTACTTAGTCCAATCAGCTTCAACAAAAATAAAATATATCATAATTTAGCACCACAAGAAAAGGAAAAAAAAGCATATGCTAAGAATTACTCAGAAATTAGCTTCAACGGAAATAAAGTGTAGCTCTATACCTAACTGCAGATCATGGGTTCTGTCTGCACCTTGAAGTTACTGAATCTGGTATTTCTTCTCGAAAAGCACTCCAGTAAGGACTAAGTTTTTCCCGCGTCTGAAAAAGAAAATTTTGATTTCGTCGGTTATTCAGCTTTCCAGTAATAACAAATTGGATTTCTTATTCAACTACTGGATTAGATCAGACCTTTTTAATCATCTTCCAAGTGGAAGCATATGGCAAGCTCTTTGACTTGCCAACTCCACTTTTCTCACCGAGAAGAATCCTCACGCATGAAGCGACAGACTTGGAAAGAGAATCAAGATGATAACCTCCTTCGAGCACCATCACTACTGGATACGGGGTAAGCTGGTCCGACAAAAATGAAACAGTGATAAGGAAAAAAGCAAGACACAATTTTTAGCCAATAAATAGTTAACTTAAGCTAACCTTTTCTAGCAACCATCTAAAGCCAGCAGATGTAACTTTGCACATCCCCAGTGGGTCACCAGATGCTGCCAAAATGAAGCCACAAATACGAGTGTAAGAAGCATCATTTAAAAAAATGAAAGAGGGCCAATACAATACTAAATATATACAAATAAATCAATAGGGTGAAAAAGGAAAAATAAAAAGTCACATAAGGAAAAAATTGGCTATTACAGGCAGCTACATCTCACCACCTCCTTGCTCCTACTCAACGAAAAAGCTACAGCCATAAATTTCTGCATATTGTGCACAAAAAAAGCAAGAAATGACCTGTGTCAAATCCAGCAGAGATCATAATAACTTCGGGCACAAATTCCTGAATAAGTGGCAGCAAAAGATAATTCCAAGCAGCGATGTAATCTACATCTCTTATAAGATTGTGCTCCCAGCAGACGTTAATATTGTAACCAACCGCATCCTTCCCGCCAATCATATCAACTGATCCTGTGCCTGGATAGAACTCCTTATCAAACCTACAAAGCAGAAATCTGTAAACAATAATAAATGAAGTAGAGTATCAATGAACACAGACCATGAAATTTTGGAGTTCTTTACCTATGCAACGAAAAAAACAATACTTTATTTTCATTATAAAATATGTTTTCGGTGCCGTCACCATGGTGGATATCCCAATCCAAAAGCAAAACCTTCTTCTTGCCCTGCAACAAATGATGCAACCATATGTAAGAACTAATATAATCATATACTCCCTCCGTTCCTAAATATTTGTCTTTTTAGAGATTTCAACAAGTGACTACATACGGAGCAAAATGAGTGAATCTATACTCTAAAATATGTCTATATACATCCGTATGTGGTAATCCATTTGAAATCTCTAAAAAGACAAATATTTAGGAACGGAGGGAGTATATACCTTATACATGCAAGAAAAGAGAATAAACTGAGTCTAATAAAGTGCTAGCTGTTGCATGGTGCGTGCATGACAGCATGACAGAAGATTGAAGTAAAACTGCATGTCTGCAATGTGAGAATGTTGCGCATGCATTTGCTAACGACTTAAATGAGAGAATTTTGAACATGAATGTCAGATACTAGGGTAAAATAAAAAACAAGAAGTCAATGAGATAATAATACCATAGATCTAATTGCGAGAATAAGGAGCCTATAAACACATATTCTTAAAGAACACTTACATGATTGTTCGTCATGTTGGATGTAGCGGCGGCAACTTCTTTGAACCAAGGTGATTTACGACACCTCGGATATAGTCCGGCGTTGGAGCTCGGATATACAGTCCGGCGTTGGAGCTCGGATATACAGTCCGGCGTTGGAGCTCGGATACATAGTCCGGCGTTGGAGCTCGGATACGTTCTGGCGTTAGAGCTGGGAAGCGGTCCGGCATTGGTGCTCGGTTGCAAAAGATACCTCGAATACAGTCCGGCGTTGGAGCTCGGACGCAAGAGGACGCTGCCGCCCGGGAACAACTTCAAACCCGAGGTGTGGCATAAAAATAACAAGGCATTGGTAAAGGCCGGAAACTTAAAGGGGCTCCTCGGATACCCGACGTATAAACTCGTCGAATACATTTCGGCGATCCTCAAGATCGAAGATAAAGCAGATTTGTTGAACCAGTTTTCAAGACCGTCAACCGAAGATGAAGAACAGTTCGGAAGAATCGAGGAGCGTCCCTAACTTGAAGACCGGTTCAGGGGGCTACTGATGGTGTCCTGGACTAGGGGGTACTCACCACATCGTCTCCCGATCTATTAGATTGGGCCGAGGCCCCCCATGGCCGTATACTCATGGGCCAGTTCGGACAACTGCTGCATACAAGGAAGATTCTACAAAGACTTGGCGATCAAGACAAGGACTTCTCCCCACCGGCGTATTCGGCTAGGACTCTTGTTAACCTAGGCCTCTGGTGCATTATATAAACCAGGGCCAGGCTAGTCGATAGAAGATACAGAACAACAATCATACCATAGGCTAGCTTCTAGGGTTTAGCCTCTCCGATCTCGTGGTAGATCTACTCTTGTACTACCCATATCATCAATATTAATCAAGCAGGACATAGGGTTTTACCTCCATCAAGAGGGCCCGAACCTGGGTAAAACTTCGTGTCCCTTGCCTCCTGTTACCATCCGGCCTAGACGCACAGTTCGGGACCCCCTACCCGAGATCCGCCGGTTTTGACACCGACACTTGGCCTCCTTGCCCTTCTTCTTCTTGGCTTTCTTCTCTGGCGCCTGATACGGCGCCGGGACCAGCATCTTTGTTAGCTGGGGTGTGGATGGGTCTTCCGGCAGCAGAGCCGGACAGTCGATCCGCTCCGCCTTCGCCATCCAGCCATGCATGAAAGACATGCAATATGACTTAGGTAATGTTCAAAATACTGACCGGATACGTCTTCGAAAAGGATATGCTTACCTCTGAGGCCAGATTCTCGATGTCGAGTCCGATGTCCTCGGTCTTCTTCGGCCACGTTTTTGGGCCTTGAAGAGTTGCTTCCAAATGTCTTCGTGCGTGGTGCCGAAGAAGCGCTTTAAGGTCTGTGGCCCCTCCGGATTGAACTCCCACATGTGAGAGGCCCGAAGTTGTCAAGGGAGAGTGCGGCGGAAAAGCATCACCTGAATCACGTTTGTGAGACCGGTGTTCTTGCCTATCATGTTGGTGATGCGTTTTTGCAGCATCTGCACTTCCGCTATGGATCCCCAGTCCAAGCCCTTGGTTGTCCACGAGGTAAGCCTCGTAGAGGGTCCGGATCTGAACTCAGGAGTGGCCGCCCACTTGGCGTCGCGGGGTTCGGTGATGTAGAACCACTCCTGCTACAGAAGGAAATATGCCCTAGAGGCAATAATAAAGTTGATATTTATATTTCCTTATATCATGATAAATGTTTATTATTCATGCTAGAATGGTATTAACCGGAAACTTGGTACATGTGTGAATACATAGACAAACAGAGTGTCCCTAGTATGCCTCTACTTGACTAGCTTGTTAATCAAAGATGGTTAAGTTTCCTAGCCATGGACATGTGTTGTCATTTGATGAACGGGATCACATCAGTAGAGAATGATGTGATGGACAAGACCCATCCGTTAGCTTAGCACTATGATCGTTTAGTTTATTGCTATTGCTTTCTTCATGACTTATGCATGTTCCTATGACTATGAGATTATGCAACCCCCGAATACCGGAGGAACACTTAGTGTGATATCAAACATCACAACGTAACTGGGTGATTATAAAGATGCTCTACATGTGTCTCCGAAGTGTTTGTTGGGTTGGCATACATCAAGATTAGGATTTGTCACTCCGTGTCTCGGAGAGGTATCTCTAGGCCCTCTCAGTGATGCACATCACTATAAGCCTTGCAAGCAATATGACTAATGAGTTAGTTGCAGGATGATGCATTACGGAACGAGTAAAGAGACTTGCCGGTAACGAGATTGAACTAGGTATGATGATACCGATGATCGAATCTCGAGCAAGTAACATACCGATGACAAAGGGAATAACGTATGTTGTTATACGGTTTGACCGATAAAGATCTTCATAGAATATGTAGGAGCTAATATGAGCATCCAGGTTCCGCTATTGGTTATTGGCCGGATATGTGTCTCGGTCATGTCTACATAGTTCTCGAAGCCGTAGGGTCCGCACGCTTAACGTTCGATGACGATTTGTATTATGAGTTATGTGATTTGATGACCGAAGTTTATTCTGAGTCCCGGATGAGATCACGGACATGACGAGGAGTCTCGAAATGGTCGATAGGTAAAGATTCATATCTTGGAAGGCTATATTCAGACATCGGAAAGGTCCCGACTGATTCGGGTATTTTTCGGAGTACCGGGAAGTTACGGGAATTCACCGGGAGAAGTAATGGGCCTTATTGGGCTTTAGTGGAGAGAGGAGAGAAGGGCCAAGAGGTGGCGCGCGCCTCCCCCCTGCCCAAACCGAATCGGACAAGGGGTGGGGGCGCCCCCCTTTCCTTCTCCCTCTCCCTCTTTTTCCTTCTTGCCTACTCCGAATAGGAAAGGGAATCCTACTAGGACTTGGGAGTCCTAGTAGGACTCCCTATGCTTGGCGCGCCCCCTAGGCCGGCCGCCTCCTCCCTCCCTCCTTTATATACGGGGGAGGGGAGCACCCTAAAGACATCAAATTTTCTCTTAGCCGTGTGCGGTGCCCCCCTCCATAGTTACACACCTCGGTCATATCGTCGTAGTGCTTAGGCGAAGCCCTAGGCCGGTAACTTCATCATCATATTCGCCACGCCGTTGTGCTGACGGAACTCTCCCTCGGCCTCAACTAGATCAAGAGTACGAGGGACATCATCGAGCTGAACGTGTGCTGAACACGGAGGTGCCATACATTCGGATCTAGGATCGGACGGCTCGTGAAGACGTACGACTACATCAACCGCGTTGGTAAACGCTTCCGCTTTCGGTCTACGGGGTTATGTAGACACACTCTCCCCACTCGTTGCTATGCTTCTCCTAGATAGATCTTGCGTGATTGTAGGAAATTTTTGAAATACTACGTTCCCCAACAGTGGCATCCGAGCCAGGTCTATGCGTAGATGTTATATGCACGAGTAGAACACAAAGAGTTGTGGGCGATAATAGTCATACTACTTACCAGCATGTCATACTTTGATTTCGTGATATTGTTGGATGAAGCGGCTCAGACCGACATCACATGACCGCGTTCATAAGACTGGTTCAACTGCCGTGCTTAGCACACAGGTGGCTAGTGGGTGTCTGTTTCCCCAACTTTAGTTGAATCGAGTTTGACTATGCCCGGTCCTTGTTGAAGGTTAAAACAGCACACTTGACGAAAAATCGTTGTGGTTTTGATGCACAGGTAAGAACAGTTCTTGCTAAGCCCGTAGTAGCCACGTAAAACTTGCAACAACAAAGTAGAGGACGTTTAACTTGTTTTTGCAAGGCATGTTGTCATGTGATATGGTCAAGACATGATGAGATATAAATTGTTGTATGTGATGATCATGTTTTTGAAATTATCGGCAACTAGCAGGAGCCTTATTGTTGTCTCTTTATTGCATAAGATGCAAGCGCCATGTAATTTCTTTACTTTATCGCTATGCGATAGAATAGTTGCAAAAACAATAGTTGGCGAGACGACCATATGACGACACGTTGATAGAGATCATGGTGTCATGCCGGTGACGATAGAAATCATGATGGTACTTTGGAGATGGAGATCAAAGGCACAAGATGATGATGGCCATATCATGTCACATATTTTGATTGCATGTGATGTTTATCTTTTATACATCTTATTTTGCTTAGTCCGGCGGTAGCTTTATAAGATGATCCCTTACTAATATTTCAAGGTATAAGTGTTCTCCCTGAGTATGCACTGTTGCGATAGTTCTTCGTGTAGAGACACCACGTGATGATCGGGTGTGATAAGCGTTCACATACAATGGGTGCAAGCCAGTTTTGCACACTCAGAATACTCGGGTGAAACTTGACGAGCCTAGCATATGCAGATATGGCCTCGGAACACTGAGATCGAAAGATCGAACATGAATCATATAGTAGATATGATCAACATAGTGATGTTCACCATTGAAAACTACTCCATCTCACGTGATGATCAGACATGGTTTAGTTGATATGGATCACGTGATCATTTAGATGACTCGAGGGATATCTATCTAAGTGGGAGTTCTTAAGTAATATAATTAATTGAAGTTAAATTTATCATGAACTTAGTCCTGATAGTATTTGCAAATTATGTTGTAGATCTATAGCTCGCAATGTAGCTCCCCGTTTATTTTTGATATGTTCCTAGAGAAAAATAAGTTGAAAGATGATAGTAGCAATGATGCGGACTTCGTCCGTGATCTGAGGATTATCCTCATTGCTGCACAGAAGAATCATGTCCTCGATGCACTGCTAGGTGACAGACCTGTTGCAGGAGCAGATACAGACGTTATAAACGTTTTGACAAAGCTCGGTATGATGACTACTTGATAGTTTAGTGCACCATGCTTTACGGCTTAGAACCGGGACTTCAAAAACATTCTGAACGCCATGGAGCATATGAGATGTTCCAAGAGCTGAAATTGGTATTTCAGACTAATGCCCGTGTTAAGAGGTATGAGACCTCTGACAAATACTTTGCCTATAAGATGGAGGAGAATAGCTCAGCTAGTGAGCATGTGCTCAGAATGTCTGAGTACTACAATCGCTTGAATCAAGTGGGAGTTAATCTTCCAGATAAGATAGTGATTGACAGAGTTCTCTAGTCACTATCACCAAGTTACTAGAACTTTGTGATGAACTATAATATGCAAGGGATAACGGAAACGATTCCCAAGCTCTTCGCAATGCTAAAATCGGTGAAGGTAGAAATCAAGAAAAAGCATCAAGTGTTGATGGTTGACAAGACCACTAGTTTCAAGTAAAAGGGCAAGGGAAATAAAGGGAACTTCAAGAAGAATGGCAAGCAAGTTGCCACTCCCATGAAGAAGCCCAAAGCGAGACCCAAGCCTGAAACTGAGTACTTCTACTCACTATTCAAGAATTCACCCGATTAATTAGTTAACGGGCCAGTTAATCACTACTCATAGCATGGACGAATCGAATAACACCTATTCGTCGTGTTAACTTGTTAGGCCAATTAATTGGCCAGTTAGACCGATTAATCAGTTGTCATGTCGATTAATCTGTGGTGACTCATTAATGGGTGGGCAAACAAAGCCCAAAATTTTGGCACATAACCCCTTCCGGCCCCATGCCGCTCCTTAATAGATAGGATTAATAATTTTACCTCCTCTCTATGCTTTTCATATCTGTATGGCAGCATATTTTGGTATACTACATAGCTGGGAGCATGAGAGTATGGTATAATACATTAAAAAAATCTAGATATATGTTGGCAAGTTTCTATTCAATCTACCGATTAATCCAGTTAATAGGCTGATTCACCGATTAATCGCTACTCCTAAACTGACCGAGCAGCTACCAGTTGACGATTTCTTGAACATTGCTTCTACTACAAAGTAAATGGTCACTGGAAGTGGAACTGCCCTAGATACTTGGCGGATAAGAAGGATGGCAAAGTGAACAAAGGTATATTTGATATACATGTTATTGATGTGTACTTTACTAGTGTTTATAGCAACTGAGGGAGTCCTAGATTAAGGGGTCCTCGGGCGTCCGGACTATGTGACGTGGGCCGGACTGATGGGCCCTAAAGATACAAGACAGAAGACTCTCTCCCATGTCCGGATGGGACTCTCCTTTGTGTGGATGACAAGCTTGGCGTTCGAAGATTCCTTTCTCTGTAAACCGACTCGATACAACCCTAGCCCCTCCGGTGTCTATATAAACCGGAGGGTTTAGTCCATAGAGGCAATCACAATCATACAGGCTAGACATCTAGGGTTTAGCCATTATGATCTCGTGGTAGATCAACTCTTGTAACCCCCATATTCATCTAAGATAATCAAGCAGGAAGTAGGGTATTACCTCCATTAAGAGGGCCCGAACCTGGGTAAGCATCGTGTCCCTGTCTCTTGTTACCATTGATCCTTAGACGCACAGTTCGAGACCCCCTACCCGAGATCCGCCGGTTTTGACACCGACATTGGTGCTTTCATTGAGAGTTCCTCTGTGTCGTCATTAGAAGGTTCGATGGCTCCATCAATCATCTACAACAATGTTGCCCTGAGGGAGGTCTTTCTCCCCGGTCAGATCTTTGTGTTCGGCGGCTTCGCACCGCGGGCCAACTCGCTTGGCCATCTAGAGCAGATCGACAGCTACGCCCCAGAGCACCAGATTAGTTTTGGCAATCTGGATTATGTCACTGATATCCGAGGAGACTTGGTCCTCCAAGAGTTCGTGACCCCAACCTCCGCTCTGGCCTTAGATCCGGAGCGCACCACCAGGTCCGAAGACGGGACTCCTGAGCCCACCGAACTCTCTGTGGCTATGAAGCCAAGCAAGGGAGGGCCGGAGGAAGTAGTGTCACCAGCAATCATGAAGCCGGACTCTTCTTCAAACACCGGCTACAAACTCTCGGAGTCAGCATCGTGTGGGTTCGGCCAAGGAGTTGACCTCCCCCCGTACTCCACGGACTCTCTTTTCCCTGGCCAAACCTCGCCTTGAAGCGAGGCTCTGGACTTAATGCGATCCCTCGTCATTACAGAGGGGCCACGTCTGAACTACGCCCAGCCCGGACTAGGGGCTGAGAGTAGGGAATTTTTCATCCCACCCACCACCCACTTCATAGCCACGGTCGAAGACTTAACCGACATGCTCGATTATGGCTCCGAAGACATTGACGATATGGACGATGATGCCGGAGAGGAGCAGGCCCAAAACCTTCCGTTTACCGGACGCTGGACGGCCACTTCTTCGTATGACGTGTACATGGTGGATACACCCAAAGAGGTGAAGGAAATATGCCCTAGAGGCAATAATAAAGTTATTATTTATTTCCTTATATCATGATAAATGTTTATTATTCATGCTAGAATTGTATTAACCGTAAACATAATACTTGTGTGAATACATAGACAAACTAAACGTCACTAGTATGCCTCTACTTGACTAGCTCGTTAATCGAAGATGGTTATGTTTCCTAACCATAGACATGTGTTGTCATTTGATTAACGGGATCACATCATCAGGAGAATGATGTGATTGACATGACCCATTCCATTAGCTTAGCACCCGATCGTTTAGTATGTTGCTATTGCTTTCTTCATGACTTATACATGTTCCTGTGACTATGAGATTATGCAACTCCCGTTTGCCGGAGGAACACTTTGTGTGCTACTAAACGTCACAACGTAACTGGGTGATTATAAAGGTGCTCTACAGGTGTCTCCAAAGGTACATGTTGGGTTGGCGTATTTCGAGATTAGGATTTGTCACTCCGATTGTCGGAGAGGTATCTCTGGGCCCTCTTGGTAATGCACATCACTTAAGCCTTGCAAGCAATGCAACTAATAAGTTAGTTGCAAGATGATGTATTACAGAACGAGTAAAGAGACTTGCCGGTAACGAGATTGAACTAGGTATTGAGATACCGACGATCGAATCTCGGGCAAGTAACATACCGATGACAAAGGGAACAAACATATGTTGTTATGCGGTCTGACCGATAAAGATCTTCGTTGAATATGTAGGAGCCAATATGAGCATCCAGGTTCCGCTATTGGTTATTGACCGGAGACGTGTCTCGGTCATCTCTACATTGTTCTCGAACCCATAGGGTCCACACACTTAACGTTACGATGACAGTTTCATTATGAGTAGATATTTTGATGTACCGAAGGTTGTTTGGAGTCCCGGATGTGATCACGGACTTGACGAGGAGTCTCAAAATGGTCGAGACATAAAGATCGATATATTGGATGACTATATTTGGACACCGGAAAGGTTCCGGGTGAGATTGGGACAATACCGGATCACCGGGAGGTTATCGGAACCCCCCGAGAGGTATATGGGCCTTATTGGGCCTTAGTGGAAAGGAGGGGAAAGGAGCAAGGGAGGGGGCGCCCCCCAAGCCCAATCCGAATTGGGAGGGGGGCCGGCCCCCCTTTCCTTCCTCCCTCCTTCCTCTTCCTTCCCTCTCCTACTCCTAATAGGAAAAAGGGGAGTCCTACTCCCTGTGGGAGTTGGACTCCCCCTTAGGGCGCGCCACCCTCCTTGGCGGGCCCCTCCTCCACTCCTTTATATGCGGGGGCAGGGGGGCACCCCAGAGACACAATAGTTGATCATTGATCTCTTAGCCGTGTGCGGTGCCCCCCTCCACCATAGTCCTCGATAATATTGTAGCGGTGCTTAGGCGAAGCCCTGCGACGGTAAAACATCAAGATCATCACCACGCCGTCGTGCTGACAGAACTCATCCCCGACACTTTGCTGGATCAGAGTCCGTGGATCGTCATCGAGCTGAACTTGTGTTAGAACTCGGAGGTGCCGTAGTTTCGGTGCTTGATCGGTCGGGCTGTGAAGACGTACGACTACATCAATCGCGTTGTGCTAACGCTTCCGCTTCCGGTCTACGAGGGTACGTAGACAACACTCTCCCCTCTCGTTGCTATGCATCACCATGATCTTGCGTGTGTGTAGCAATTTTTTTGAAATTACTACGTTCCCCAACAGTGGCATCCGAGCCTAGGTTTTATGCATTGATGTTATGCACGAGTAGAACACAAGTGAGTTGTGGGCGATATAAGTCATACTGCTTACCAGCATGTCATACTTTGGTTCGGCAGTATTGTTGGATGAAGCGTCCCGGACCGACATTACGCGTACGCTTACGCGAGACTGGTTCTACCGACGTGCTTTGCACACAGGTGGCTGGCGGGTGTCAGTTTCTCCAACTTTAGTTGAACCGAGTGTGGCTACGCCCGGTCCTTGCGAAGGTTAAAACAGCACCAACTTGACAAACTATCGTTGTGGTTTTGATGCGTAGGTAAGAACGGTTCTTGCTAAGCCCGTAGCAGCCATGTAAAACTTGCAACAACAAAGTAGAGGACGTCTAACTTGTTTTTGCAGGGCATGTTGTGATGTGATATGGTCAAGATATGATGCTAAATTTTATTGTATGAGATGATCATGTTTTGTAACCGAGTTATCGGCAACTGGAAGGAGCCATATGGTTGTCGCTTTATTGTATGCAATGCAATCACGTTGTAATGCTTTACTTTATCACTAAGAGGTAGCGATAGTCGTGGAAGCATAAGATTGGCGAGACGACAACGATGCTACGATGGAGATCAGGGTGTCGCGCCGATGACGATGGTGATCATGACGATGCTTCGGAGATGGAGATCACAAGCACAAGATGATGATGGCCATATCATATCACTTATATTGATTGCATGTGATGTTTATCTTTTATGCATCTTATCTTGCTTTGATTGACGGTAGCATTATAAGATGATCTCACTAAATTTCAAGATAAAAGTGTTCTCCCTGAGTATGCACCGTTGCCAAAGTTCGTCGTGCCCAGACACCACGTGATGATCGGGTGTGATAAGCTCTACGTCCATCTACAATGGGTGCAAGCCAGTTTTGCACACGCAGAATACTCAGGTTAAACTTGACGAGCCTAGCATATGCAGATATGGCCTCGGAACACTGAGACCGAAAGGTCGAGCGTGAATCATATAGTAGATATGATCAACATAGCGACGTTCACCATTGAAAACTACTCCATTTCACGTGATGATCGGTTATGGTTTAGTTGATTTGGATCACGTGATCACTTAGAAGATTAGAGGGATGTCTTTCTAAGTGGGAGTTCTTAAGTAATATGATTAATTGAACTTTAATTTATCATGAACTTAGTCCTGGTAGTATTAGCATATCTATGTTGTAGATCAATAGCTCGCGTTTAGCTCCCCTGTTTTATTTTTGATATGTTCCTAGAGAAAACTAAGTTGAAAGATGTTAGTAGCAATGATGCGGATTGGATCCGTGATCTGAGGTTTATCCTCATTGCTGCACAGAAGAATTATGTCTTTGATGCACCGCTAGGTGACAAACCTATTGCAGGAGCAGATGCAGATGTTATGAACATTTGTCTAGCTCAATATGATGACTACTTGATAGTTTAGTGCACCATGCTTAAATGGCTTAGAATCGGGACTTCAAAGACGTTTTGAACGTCATGGACCATATGAGATGTTCCAGGAGTTGAAGTTAATATTTCAAGCAAATACCCGAGTTGAGAGATATGAAGTCTCCAACAAGTTCTATAGCTAAAAGATGGAGGAGAATAGCTCAAGCAGTGAGCATGTGCTCAGATTGTCTGGGTACTACAATTGCTTGAATCAAGTGGGAGTTAATCTTCCAGATAAAATAGTGATTGACAGAATTCTCTAGTCACCATCACCAAGTTAGTAGAACTTCGTGATGAACTATGATATGCAAGGGATAACGGAAACGATTCCCAAGCTCTTCGTAATGCTGAAATCAACGAAGGTAGAAATCAAGAAAAATATCAAGTGTTGATGGTAGACAAGACCACTAGTTTCAAGAGAAGGGAAAATGGAAGAAGGGGAACTTCAAGAAGAAAGGCAAGCAAGTTGCTGCTCAAGTGAAGAAGCCCAAGTCTGGTCCTAAGCTTGAGACTAAGTGCTTCTACTGCAAAGGGACTGGTCACTGGAAGCGGAACTACCCCAAGTATATGGCGGATAAGAAGGATGGCAAAGTGAACAAAGGTATATTTGATATACAGATTATTGATGTGTATTTTACTAGTGTTCGTAGCAACCCCTCGGTATTTGATACTGGTTCATTTGCTAAGAGTAGTAACTCGAAACGGGAGTTGCAGAATGAATAGAGACTAGTTAAGGGTGAAGTGACGATGTGTGTTGGAAGTAGTTCCAAGATTGATATGATCATCATTGCACACTCCCTATACTTTCGGGATTAGTATTGAACCTAAATAAGTGTTATTTGGTGTTTGTATTGAGCATGAATATGATTTGATCATGTTTATTGCAATACGGTTATTAAGTAAGAGAATAAATTGTTGTTTTGTTTACATATATGGTTACACACCCAATGAAAATGGTTTGTTGGATCTCGATCGTAGTGATACACATATTCATGATATTGAAACCAAAATATGCAAAGTTAATAATGATAGTGCAAATTATTTGTGGCACTGCCGTTTAGGTCATATTGGTGTAAAGCGCATGAAGAAAATCCATGCTGATGGGCTTTTGGAATCACTTGATTATGAATCAGTTGATGCTTGCGAACCATGCCTCATGGGTAATATGAATAAGACTCCGTTCTCCGGAACAATGGAGCAAGCAACATATTTGTTGGAAATCATACATATTGATGTATGTGGTCCGATGAATATTGAGGCTCGCGGCAGGTATCATTATTTTCTGATCTTCATAGATGATTTGAGAAGATATGAGTATATCTACTTGATGAAACACAAGTTTGAAACATTTGAAAAGTTCAAAGAATTTCAGAGTGAAGTGGAGAATCATCGTAACAAAATAAAAGTTTCTACGATATGATCATAGAAGTAAAATATTTGAGTTACGAGTTTGGCCTTCATTCAAAAACAATGTGAAATAGTTTCACTACTCACGCCACCTGGAACACCACAGTGTAATGGTGTGTCCGAACGTCATAACCGTACTTTATTAGATATGGTGCGATCTATGATGTCTCTTACCGATCTACCACTATCATTTTGGGGTTATGCATTACAGACAGCTGCATTCACGTTAAACAGGGCACCATCTAAACCCGTTGAGACGACACCGTATGAACTATGGTTTGGCAAGAAACCTAAGCTGTCGTTTCTTAAAGTTTGAGGTTGCAATGCTTATGTGAAAAAGTTTCAACCTGATAAGCTCAAACCCAAATCGGAGAAGTAAGTCTTAATAGGATATCCAAAAGAAAATGTTAGGTACACCTTCTATCACAGATCCGAAGGCAAGTTATTCGTTGCTTTGAATGGATCCTTTCTAGAGAAGGAGTTTCTCTCGAAAGAAGTGAGTGGGAGGAAAGTAGAACTTGATGAGGTAACTGTACCTGCTCCCTTATTGGAAAGTAGTTCATCACAGAAATCTGTTCCTGTGACTACTACACCGATTAGTGAGGAAGCTAATGATGATGATCATGTAACTTCAGATCAAGTTACTACCGAACCTCGTAGGTAAACCAGAGTGAGATCCGCACCAGAGTGGTACAGTAATCCTGTTCTGGAGGTCATGTTACTTGACCATGACGAGCCTACGAACTATGAGGAAGCGATGATGAGCCCAGATTCCGCGAAATGGCTTGAGGCCATGAAATCTGAGATGAGATCCATGTATGAGAACAAAGTATGGACTTTGATTGACTTGCCCAATGATCGGTGAGCCATTGAGATTAAATGGATCTTCAAGAGTAAGACAGACGCTGATAGTAGTGTTACTATCTACAAAGCTAGAATTGTCGCAAAAAGGTTTTCGACAAGTTCAAGGTGTTGACTGCGATGAGAGTTTCTCACTCGTATCTATGCTTAAGTCTGTCCGAATCATGTTAGCAATTGCCGCATTTTATGAAATCTGGCAAATGGATAAACAAAACTGCATTCCTTAATGGATTTATTAAAGAAGAGTTGTATATGATGCAACCAGAAGGTTTTGTCAATCCTAAAGGTACTAACAAAATATGCAAGCTCCAGCGATCCATCTATGGACTGGTGCAAGCATCTCGGAGTTGGAATATACGCTTTGATAAGTTGATCAAACATATAGTTTTATACATACTTGCGGTGAAGCCTGTATTTACAAGAAAGTGAGTGGGAGCACTACATCATTTTTGATAAGTATATGTGAAAGACATATTGTTGATCGGAGATAATGTAGAATTATTCTGCAAAGCATAAAGGAATATTTGAAAGGAGTTTTTCAAAGAAAGACCTCAGTGAAGCTGCTTACATATTGAGCATCAAGATCTATAGAGATAGATCAAGATGCTTGATAAGTTTTTTCAATGAATACATACCTTGACAAGATTTTGAAGTAGTTCAAAATAGAACAGTCAAAGAAGAAGTTCTTGCCTGTGTTACAAGGTGTGAAGTTGAGTATGACTCAAAACCCGACCACGGCAGAAGATAGAGAGAGAATGAAAGTCATTCCCTATGCCTCAGCCATAGGTTCTATAAAGTATGCCATGCTGTGTACCAGACCTATTGTATACCCTGTCTTGAGTTTGGCAAAGGAGTACAATAGTGATCTAGGAGTAGATCACTGGACATTGGTCAAAATTATCCTTAGTGGAATAAGGATATGTTTCTCGATTATGGAAGTGACAAAAGGTTCGTCGTAAAGGGTTACGTTGATGCAAATTTTGACACTGATCCAGATGACTCTAAATCTCAATCTGGATACATATTGAAAGTGGGAGCAATTAGCTAGAGTAGCTCTGTGTAGAGCATTGTTGACATAGAAATTTGCAAAATACTTACGGATCTGAATGTGGCAGACCCGTTGACTAAAATTCTCTCACAAGCAAAACATGATCACACCTCAGTACTCTTTGGGTGTTAATCACATAGAGATGTGAACTAGATTATTGACTCTAGTAAACCCTTTGGGTGTTGGTCACATGTCGATGTGAACTATGGGTGTTAATCACATGGCGATGTGAACTAGATTATTGACTCTAGTGCAAGTGGGAGACTGAAGGAAATATGCCCTAGAGGCAATAATAAAGTTATTATTTATTTCCTCATATCATGATAAATGTTTATTATTCATGCTAGAATTGTATTAACCGGAAACATAATACTTGTGTGAATACATAGACAAACTAAACATCACTAGTATGCCTCTACTTGACTAGCTCGTTAATCAAAGATGGTTATGTTTCCTAACCATAGACATGTGTTGTCATTTGATTAACGGGATCACATCATTAGGAGAATGATGTGATTGACATGACCCATTCCATTAGCTTAGCACCCGATCGTTTAGTATGTTGCTATTGCTTTCTTCATGACTTATACATGTTCCTGTGACTATGCGATTATGCAACTCCCATTTGCCGGAGGAACACTTTGTGTGCTACCAAACGTCACAACATAACTGGGTGATTATAAAGGTGCTCTACAGGTGTCTCCAAAGGTATATGTTGGGTTGGCGTATTTTGAGATTAGGATTTGTCACTCCGATTGTCGGAGAGGTATCTCTGGGCCCTCTCGGTAATGCACATAACTTAAGCCTTGCAAGCAATGAAACTAATAAGTTAGTTGCAAGATGATGTATTACAGAACAAGTAAAGAGACTTGCCAGTAACGAGATTGAACTAGGTATTGAGATATCGACGATCGAATCTCGGGCAAGTAACATACCGATGACAAAGGGAACAAACGTATGTTGTTATGCGGTCTGACTGATAAAGATCTTCATAGAATATGTAGGAGCCAATATGAGCATCCAGGTTCCGCTATTGGTTATTGATCAGAGACGTGTCTCGGTCATGTCTACATTGTTCTCGAACCCGTAGGGTCCACACGCTTAACGTTACGATGACAGTTTCATTATGAGTTTATATATTTTGATGTACCGAAGGTTGTTCGGAGTCCCGGATGTGATCACGGACTTGACGAGGAGTCTCGAAATGGTCGAGACATAAAGATCGATATATTGGACGACTATATTTGGACACCGGAAAGGTTCCGGATGAGATTGGGACAATACCGGATCATCGGGAGGTTATCGGAACCCCCCGGGAGGTATATGGGCCTTATTGGGCCTTAGTGGAAAGGAGGGGAAAGGAGCAAGGGAGGGGGCGCACCCCCCAAGCCCAATCCGAATTGGGAGGGGGGCCGGCTCCCCCTTTCATTCCTCCCTCCTTCCTCTTCCTTCCCTCTCCTACTCCTAATAGGAAAAAGGGGAGTCTACTCCCTGTGGGAGTTGGACTCCCCCTTAGGGCACGCCACCCTCCTTGGCGGGCCCCCTCCTCCACTCCTTTATATACGGGGGCAGGCGGCACCCCAGAGACACAATAGTTGATCATTGATCTCTTAGCCGTGTGCGGTGCCCCCCTCCACCATAGTCCTCGATAATATTGTAGCGGTGCTTAGGCGAAGCCCTGCGATGGTAAAACAATAAGATCGTCACCACGCCATCGTGCTGACGGAACTCATTCCCGACACTTTGTTGGATCGGAGTCCGGGGATCGTCATCGAGCTGAACGTGTGCTAGAACTCGGAGGTGCCGTAGTTTCGGTGCTTGACCGGTCGAGCCGTGAAGACGTACGACTACATCAACCGCGTTGTGCTAACGCTTCCGCTTCCGGTCTACGAGGGTACGTAGACAATACTCTCCCCTCTCGTTGCCATGCATCACCATGATCTTGCGTGTGCGTAGGAATTTTTTTGAAATTACTACGTTCCCCAACAAGAGGGTGACGGCGATAATGGGAAGAATCCAGTTGTGGTTAAATCTCCTGAGACACAAACAAAGCGCTGACGTTAGCGGCGCCGCTCTAAACCATGCCGTGGAAAAGACAGCAATACCGGCACCGGAGACGACAATACTCTGGACAACACCGACGACCAAGAAGACCCCGTCGATCCAACCTCCGAACAAGACGACCGGGAAGATGGGCAGTTTAGCCCTGATGAACACACAGTTCATGAAGACTCAGAGGACAGTAATTATTTACCACCCTCCGAAGATGAGGCGAGCCTCGGCAACAAATACTTTATCGTGCCCGAGGAACCTCTCGAACAGGAGCGCTTCAAGCACTGGCTCATAGCTACCACAAGGAGCCTGAAGAAAATGCAGCATCAGCTTCCAGCTGACCAAGATCTGCTCAATGATAGATGGACTAATGTCCTGGCAGCCGAGGAACACGGCCTCGGGTGCCCAACCAAGAGTTACCCGAAGCGCAAGCTGCTACCTCAATTCGACGACTAGGTGCTAGACACTACAAAAAAAAGACACATCCGTGACATTTTGGGCCGAACGAATTTTTTTTCTGTCATACATATGACACTTCTATGACGATAATTGTGACAAAACCCGGTATCATCATAGATGTGGTGGGATCCTACTTCTATGACAAAAAATCATGACAGAAAATGGGCTTTTCGTCCTGGGCGGGCCGGAGACGCAGCTGCATGACATTCTTTGGGCCGTCCATGACGGAAAAAACCATGGTAGAAGCGAGGGGAAGGAAAATTTTGGGGAGTTCCCGGTTACGGTGGGAGGTCGGGGGCCGAGTGATGCGTGTTTCTCTCGTACGCGTACGCGCGTGTGTGCGAGGCGTTGGCTCTAACTGAACCCGAGCGAGGCGTTGGGCTCTAACTGAACCCGAGCGATTGCACTGCAGGCTACGCGTTACTGAACCCGAGCGATCGATCGATGGCTGTTAACTGAACCCGATCGAGCGATTCCTTCGCTACTGCTGCTAACTGAAGCCGATCGATGCTGCCTCTGGGATGAACAGTGAGCGTTGCGGGGGGTTTGGATGAACAGTGAGCGGTGGCGTTGCCTCTAGATGAACAGGACCCCGTGGTGTAGTGGAGGGCTGGATGAACAGTAGGCGGTCGAGGGGTGCCCGTGGAGGGGTGGTTGAACAGGACCCCGTGGTGTGGAGGGCTGGATGAACAGTAGACGGTGGAGGGGTGCCCGTGGAGGGGTGGTTGAACAGTAGCCGGTGGAGTAGCGCGCGGTGGAGGCTGGATGAACAGGAGCCCGTGGGGGCTGGAGGAGGTCAACGGTGGAGATGAACAGTATCCCGTGGAGTCCCGTTTTGCGGTACGTCACACCCCTCCCGATGAACAGGACCCCCGTTTCGATCGTAGCGCTCCAACACAAGTCCGTTTGGTCCGTTTTGCGGTACGCCACACCCCTCCCGATCAACAGGACCCCCGTTTCGACCGTAGGAGGTCCATTTCCTCCGTTTTGCGGTACGCCAGACCCATCCCGATCAACAGGACCCCGTTCCGAACGTAGGAGGTCCGTTTCCTCCGTTGTGCGGTACGTCAGGCCTCGTTTCCATCGCCTGTTCCGTCCAAGCCCTCCCGATGAACACGACCACGCATTCCGTTCCGACCCAGCCGGTTGGCTCCCACGCGTTGCATTGCCTCTCGATGAACACGACGCATTCCGTTGCCTCCCCATGAACACGACGCATTCTGTTGCCTCCCCATGAACACGACGCATTCCGTTGCCTCCCCATGAACACGACGACGACGCTGTTTATCCGTTCCGACCCAGCCATGTACACGAGCCCTGGCCGTACGTATGCGCGAGTAGGCGTTCGAGACCCCACCCGTATGTACACATATGTGGCCGTATTTTCTTTCTTGCACCCTGGCCGCTGTACGTACGTGTACATGCTACGTGCGCGCCTCTACTACGACACGTACGCGCCTCTACTACGACACGTGCGCACCTCTACTACGACACGTACGCGCCTCTACTACGACACATATGCGCCTCTACTACGACACGTTCGCGACCAGAATGACAACGCTACGTACGCTTCGACCAGGTGGGTCCCGACTGTCAGGAACTTCCTTGCGTGCGAAGATGTAGTTGGTGGGTCCCAACAGTCAGGGGGGCGAATCGTTTTTTTTTGCCCGGATGCACTTCCTTGCGTGCGAAGATGTAGCTAGTGAGTCCCAGCAGTTAGGGGGGCGAATCATTTTTTTTGCCCGGATGCACTTCCTTGCATGCGAAGATGTAGCTGGTGGGTCCCAGCAGTCAGGGGGAAACGTTTTTTTCGCGAAATACGGTGGCCCGTCCGGTGGGTCCCCGCTGTCAGGTGGAGGAATCATTATTTTGCGCGTAATAAGGAGGCACTTCCTTGCTGCGGCCGTGGACCCAGCTGTCAGCCTCTCAACGTACAGTCCACGTCTGATGGAAGTCGTTCCTTGACCACGTTGACCACGCCGCGCCGAGAGCACCACGGCAGTGGACGACGGCGAGGACTAGGAAGGGGACGACTCGGAGCCGGGGAAGACGCAGCAGTGGATGCCCACGCGAAGAGGAGTACGAGGGTTCACTGGTTCGGCTGCGGTGTGAGGCTGCTGTCGCCGCAGAATAACAGGGGGTGTGGGTGAGTAGAGGGATGGCCTGGCCAGCTGTGGGAGTAGTAGGGGCGGTGAGGCCTCCGCGGCATCACAGCCGGCCACGGGAGGCAGGAGCATGCGGCACGACTGGCGCTGGTTTGGGCGGCTGGAGCAAGAAGACCAGAGGTTGAAGAAGCACTACGGCAGTTGGATGAACATCGTACGGTAACAGGAGCTAGAATCGTTCATATTGACTAAGTTGACAAAGCCCTCCGTCCCCGTCAACTTGGTAGGCCCACAAGTTAGCCTCCCACTATGCTGGGTTCCAGCTGGCAGGGGGAATATTCATTTTTTGTGCGTAACAAGGAGGCACTTCCTTGCGTGCGAAGATAGCTGGTGGGTCCGACATGTCAGCGGGGGGCACGTTATTTTCGCGAAATACAGAGGCCCTTCCAGTGGGTCCCAGATGTCAGGTGGAGGAATCATTATTTTGCACGTAATAAGGAGGCATTTCCTTGTGTGCGGCCATGGACCTAGCTGTCAGCCTCTCCATGCAGAGTCTACTTCCGATGGTGTTGTTCGTTGACCACGTTGACCACGCCACGCCGAGCGCATCCAAGGTGGTGGACGACGGCGAGGCCCCGAACAGCAACGAGCCGGAGATGGGAAGACGCGGGAGTAGAGTCGCAGACGGAGAGGTGTACGAGGGTTAACTGGTTCTAGTGCGGTGTGGTTCGGTAGTCGGTGGAGAAGAACAGGAGGTGTGGAGGGATGGCCTGGCCAACGGTGGATTAGCGCTTCATAGCGAAGCGTGCTAAGCAGAGCTGCTAGCAGCAGGAGGCGGGAGGTGGTCCCGGCGGCGCTGGAGGAAGAAGATGAGAGATTGAAGATGGATGACGGTTGTTGGATGTAAATCCAACGGCTAACATGTCAGAATCATTTGTTGAGTAAATTGACAACGACTTGCGTTGGCTTCGACCTATTGGCCCACATTTCAGCCTCCAAAAATGTGGCACGTATTCAACCCATTTTTCAGAATTTACAGTCTTTTTTTGCGCGGTAGAATTTACAGTCAATTTGATCTTTTTTTTGAATTACAGCCATTAGCTGGGCTGGCTGAACAAATAATGTAGTGTCCATGCAGCCCATTTGTTTTATTTCCTAAAAAATTACAGGCCATTTGCACTTTCTCGAAATACACGATTTTGTTGGGCTGATTCTAATTTTAATGTTGGGTTGGGCCAGCAATGTTATCAAAAAATAAAAAGGGGCTGAGCATTTTGTTATAAATATATTTAAATAATAAGTGATATTATTACATTCGTCCTTAAATCTTACCAAGCTTTTGTACACAATCACTAGGATTTTCGTGCCAAAACAATCCAGGATTTTATTTGTTAAGAAATTATTTTTATAAGTTAATAAGATGTGGGATATTGTTTTCTTACATATGTAAGTATCTGTTAAATATATGATGACAATAAAAATAATATATAATAACATATAAAATATTTTTTAGAAAAACAGGGAGCATCTCCCCGGTTCCATTGCTGAGAACGAAACCACAACATATTCTGATCCAGCAGCTCAAAGAGCAGTTTGAAAGCAAAGGTAGCAAAGCTACAAACTAGGGGGGGTGGATGAACAAGTTCTCTGAATAATACAAATCACCCGAGCGGTGCCAAAGGCAGAGCGGATAGAGCACTCAAATGACACAAGAAGGGTCCAGCGAAGCCTTCATGGTCTTCAGCCGAGGGGCCGTGTCAGCCTGCGGCGACCAGTAAGCAAGCGGAGACACCGGGCTGGAAGGTGTAGCATGGTGGATGTCCCTCTTTTTCGGCGATAGGTGCCCATCATCTTCATCAGAGATCTTGAGACGAGCCCACGGGTCCAGCCCCAGAGCAGGTCGAGCCTTGTTCAGCCATAAGTGATCGCCAACGGTTTCTGGAGGGATCTTGTTAGGGTTTCCACGAAGCTCAAGTCCTTGTCCGATCCGGAGGAGAGAATTGCCCAGTTCCTCACCATGTTCCTGATCAACCTCAAGGCCTGCGGAATGGAAATCCAGGAGGTGTTACTGAAAATCATAGCATTTCTATATTTCCAGAGGCACCAAAGGACAACTGAGCTAACAGTATTTAAAACTGAACACTTTTTGGTAGCAATCCAGAATCTGGCGACAGATTCGAAGGATGAGCCAATCTGACTAGAGAAATATTCCTCAATGTGGGCCCAGAGATGTTTAGCAACTATACATTCAAAAAATAGGTGAGAACAAGACTCTTGTTCCAAGCAGTAAACACAATCAAGGGGTTTGATGATGTGTCTCTTCCTAAGGTTATCCCTAGTCATCAATTTGTTTTTGGAGAGAAGCCAGAAAAATACATGAATTTTAGGGGGAACTCTCAATTTCCAGACAACAGGGATAAACACGGGTTGAACCCCTCTAAAGTTGATAACATGATAGAGGGAGCTGGAGGAATACTTCCCCTTATTGTCCAGCTGCCAAATCAGGGCATCCGGCTCGGCAGTAAAGGTAATGCTTTTGGTAATTTCCTCCAGCTGGAACCATTGTTCCATGAGACTATCACTAAAGTTCCTTCTAAAAGAGAGTTTTAGGCATTGACCGTCCCAAACTTCATTGGCACTTTTGTTAAGCTCAATGCAGACAGAGTAAATAGGCCAAAATTGGACTGCTAGGGGGGATGTGCCAAACCAAGTATCTTCTCAGAACCTAGTTCTGCTCCCATCCCCTATGTTCCATCTGTAGCCAAATTTCATAGCATGCATAATAGATTTTAATCCTTTCCAGAATCTAGAGGTCTTAGGACTAGAGGAAGGGACAAAAATATTAGGTTTATTTCCTAGGTATTTATGGGCAATAAGAAGCTTCCAATGTTTCAGGTCTTCCTCATAGAATGTTTTAATCCAAGACCCTAGAACACAGATGATTCTTGGAGGTTAGGTATGCCTAGGCCTCCAAAATCTTTTTTCATAGAAACTAGGGCCCAATTAGCAAGGTGTAGCTTCCTGTTTCCCTCAAAATCATTCCAGAAGCAATGAGACATATGAGAATTGATGAGGTTCACTGCCCATTTAGGGAACTTGAAGAAGGAGAGGAGATACACTGGAATGCTAGCCAAACAAGCTTGTATGAGGATCAATCTACCTCTGTAAGAGAGAAGTTTGCCCCTCCACCCAGCAATCCTTTTAATGATTTTATCCAGAAGGGGTTGGATATCCTCTCTCCTCAGTTTATCATAGTGGAGAAGGATACCTAGGTACTTAATGGGGAAGTTACCTTTATTACAGACTAGAATAGAGAGGAAGTCAGCTAACTCCTGATCATCCATGTTGATAGGGATGAGTTCACTTTTAGAGTAGTTGATTCTCATGCCTGTGACTTGTTCAAAACAGGTTAGAACAGTTTCCAGATTGCTATCATGTGTGGAGTCATTGTCTAAGAAATGGATGGTATCATCTGCATATTGAAGGCAGATGATGCCACCAGGGCAGACCTCAAGATAGAGCCCTGCAATCAGACTATGATCAGCAGCTTTGCTCAGCATTTTAGTAAGAGCGTCTACTACCAAATTAAACAAAAGCGGGGAGATGGGGTCACCTTACCTAAGGCCTTTACCAGCAAGGAAAAAATCACTTTCACAGTTATTTAACTTGACCCCAACACCCATGAGTAAGTTGCTGGATCCAACTAGTCCATTTACCCCCAAAACCTCTATGCTCCAGGAGTTTCATAAGGAAATCAAGGTCAACTTTATCGAAGGCAGTCTAAACTAGAACTACCATCTAGAGAAAAATTCTCACAAACAAAGCCTTCAGATCTGTTTTGGTGAGGGTAAATAAAGGAAGAGCATTCAATGCCATCATTAAGAGAAGTAACATCTACACCAATCTTAGCAGCAATGGCATTGAAGGAAGGATCATTAAAGTTGGAGAAGGAAGTGTGTTTCATACCCTGGGGTTTTTGCACTTCCAGGTTCTGAACCTCTTTGAGCTATTGAGCCTTTTCAATAATGGTTCTCTTGTCACCAGCTACCCTGGCACTGGTTCTGGTGGCTTGAACAGGACCCCATTTGGGAAGGTGCTTCTCCTTAGGAAGGGCAGGGAAGTCAGAGTTGTATTTTGAGTCCAAATTGTCTGGGAGTTCAGTTGTTTCAACAAGTGCCTCTTGATCCTCTTGTAGATCTACAGAACCTTCTAATTTCATCAGATCATCATCTTCCAAGAGCCCCATTTCCCTGAGGAGGTTGAATCCATCAATTTCATCAAGCACAGAATTCAAAGATCTTTTCGTGGATGCTGAGTTGAGGAGTGTATGGAGAATCAGGGAGGTGTGTCTTGAGGACTGAAGTGGGTGTAGTTTCTCCAAGCATCTGATTGTGGCCAAAAGACTGTCCTCTGATGTTAGGGGCCCCAGAATTGGTAGCAGGCCCTTTATCTGATTCAAATCTAGAGCTCCTGTTGGATTCAACATCTTCAGTAAGATTGGTACCAGTTTCAGTTGCAGAGACATATGTACCAGCAGAGAGGTTGGTGGAGGTGCCAGTTTCAGTGGGGGTTAAGGACTCCACCTCAATGAGTAGCCTGTAGATTTTGTTCCCAACTCCAAAAAGCCTTTCAGCAGGGATTTTGGAGGGATTTTTACATAAGATTTTGACCCTAACAGTTTCATAGAATTATTTGAAATTATGCTGCCAATCCACATCCAGTAAGACCCCCGGAGTGGAAGTGATTTGATCCAGCATAGTCGAGTCACACCACTTGGGGGTTCAATTTCCTGATCTTGATCCAAGTTTCCTGGAGGTCCTCTTCAGCCTCAATCCTGCCTTTCCGGACTTCAACATTGACTAAAACATTGTCTTTTTTGAGACCAAAACAGGGGTATCCAGCAACTTGAACTACATCTATTTCAGGAGGGAATTTGACCAAGAATGTCCACTCATCTAGGGCATTGATTGGCCAGGCCAGTTCGTTTTGTAAATGTCTGCAAACTCAGTGGCAAGTTCCTGCTTGGTCACTTCACCAGCTTCTCCGCGAACAATCCCCACATTCTTCAGGGAGCCATGATACCGAGCATTTTCATCAGGTGGGTCTATGTGGTAGAACCCTAATCCTGGAGCAGCACTTCCAACATATCTAGCAGAACTGTGGGTTTTCCTTCTGATAGGGCAATTCTCAACTTTATGGGTAACCACTTTGCAGATAAAACAACTCTTGAGCTTGACGCATTTATCCAAATGATGCCCTGGTTCCCCACAGTTGTAGCAGATCACCTCAGAGTATGCCATAAGGCCCAAAGCAGGGGCAGGAGCAGTTTTCTGGATGTCCTGTCTCTTCTTTTGCTGATTCTTGCCTTGAGATTTCCCACTGATCTGAGAGTTAGAATCACCAGCAGATTGATCTTGGGCAATTACAAGAGCCTGCCCAGATTGTGCCCCCATTTGGGGCGGAGGTGGGCCATACGACTGCCCAACCGGCGCTCCCCCCATTGTGATAGGGGAAATTCATCGGAGTTCCTGGTTCCTTCTCATCCTCCAGCCAGATATTGTCTCTCAGGAAGCAGAAATAACCACTAGACAGCTCAATTGAAGCAGATTGCAAGCCTAATTTCAATCTTCTATAGGTTCGGGGGAGAGGTAAGGTAGGGGATCCACCTACTCCGGCTCCGGTGGCATGCTGGTGGGCATGAGTCCAGTCAAGCATTCCCATCTCGCAGCACGACGTGGATCTCCTGAATTCACTTCTCCTTTCTCCCATCGAACGAACACAATCAGCGGCTCCCTGGGGTGGGGCATCCTGTGCTTCTCCGAGAAATCTCCTTCGAAGTATATCCGCAGGGCTAGATTCAGCAGCTCCCAATCCACATGATCCTTGCACATCCGAGCATACCCGCGCGAGTGAGAGAACAGATTCGGTCCCTCCTCGGCTTCCTCCCTCGCAGCTTCCTCCTCCGCTTCCCTCCATTCGCGCGTGCACTGGGTCTAGGAGAGAGCGTCATCGCAGATCCGCATCGCCCGCTCCCTCCATCTCCTCCCTCGAGTCTCCCGTAGCACTGCCGGCGCGACGGAGTTGAGCGGCTGGAGCATCCGCCGGAAGGCTTTGTAGACATGTGGGAGATGCATCTTGTACATCTGCCTATCTTCCAGCCATTCCCTCGTGGATATGGCAGGCGACTCCAAGGGGCACGCGAGCGGACTTGCTAAGGGGGGCAGGCGCGCCCGGAGTCAAGAGGCGGGGGGTGGCGGCGAGATTTATGGCGGCGGCGAGGGTGGAGGTGGTTGTAACGCCCTCTATGCGGCTGTATCTCCCACGTTTCGAAGCACGACTTAGAGGCATAACCACGTTGAAAGCAATGTCACAAGTGAGGTAATCTTCACACAACCCATGTAGATAAGTAAAGGGAAAAAATACATAGTTGGCTTACAATCGCCACTTCACACAAAACATGAATAAAGCATTACAACAACATCCAAATACAATCAAGGTCCGACTACGGAACCAAAATAAAAGAAGAACCCCAAATGCGACAAGGTCCCCGATCGACCCCAACTGGGCTCCACTACTGATCAACTAGAACGAAACAACACAAAGGACAAGATCTTCATCGAGCTCCTCCTTGAGCTTGGTTGCGTCACTGCTCGGTAACATCGGCACCTGCAAACTGGTTTTGGAAGTATCTGTGAGTCACGGGGACTCAGCAATCTCACACCCTCGCGATCAAGACTATTTAAGCTTATAGAGGTAAAAGGTATGAGGTGGAGCTGCAGCAAGCGACTAGCATATATGGTGGCTAACATACGCAAATGAGAGCGAGAAGAGAAGGCAGGCAAAGCACGATCGAGAAACTATGATCAAGAAGTGATCCTAGAACAACCTACATCAAGCATAACTCCAACACCGTGTTCACTTCCCGGACTCCGCCGGAAAGAGACCATCACGGTTACACACGCGGTTGATGCATTTTAATTAAGTTAAGGTTAAAGTTATCTACAACCGGACATTAACAAATTCCCATCTGCCCATAACCGCGGGCACGACTTTCGAAAGTTCAAAACCCTGCAGGGGTGTCCCAACTTAGCCCATGACAAGCTCTCACGGTCAATGAAGGATATTCCTTCTAGCGGGAAGACCCAATCAGACTCGGAATCCCGGTTATAAGACATTTCAACAATGGTAAAACAAGTCCAGCAACACCGCCCGAATGTGCCGTCAAATCCCGATAGGAGCTGCACATATCTCGTTCTCAGGGCACACTCAGATGAGACATCCTACGAGTAAAACCAAACCTCAAGTTGCCCCAAGGTGGCCCCGGAGTCTGCTCGGTCAGACCAACACTCAGAGGAGCACTGGCCCCGGGGGGGGGGGGGTTAAAATAATGATGACCCTTGGGCGCGCGACCCCCAAGGGAAAAGAAAAGGCTAGGTGGCGAATGGTAAAACCAATGTTGGGCATTGCTGGAAGAGTTTTATTCAAGGCGAACTGTCAAGGGGTTCCCATTATTACCCAACCGCGTAAGGAACGCAAAATCCGGGAACATAACACCGATATGACGGAAACTAGGGCGGCAAGAGTGGAACAAAACACCAGGCATAAGGCCGAGCCTTCCACCTTTACCAAGTATATAGATGCATTAATTAAATAAGAGATATTGTGATATCCCAACAAGCAAAACAATGTTCCAACAAAGGAACGATCTCCATGTTCCAACAAGGAACAAACTTCAATCTTCACCTGCAATTAACAACGCTATAAGAGGGGCTGAGCAAAGCGGTAACATAGCCAAACAACGGTTTGCTAGGACAAGGTGGGTTAGAGGCTCATGGCGATATGGGAGGCAATGATAAGAGAGTGGTAGGTATCGTAGCATAGGCATAGCAAAAGAGCGAGCAACTAGCAAGCAAAGATAGAAGTGATTTCGAGGGTATGGTCATCTTGCCTGAGATCCTGCAAGGAAGAAGAACGATTCCATGAAGAAGACAAACAGACGTAGATGAACGGATCCTCACAACACGACGTTATCGGAACCAACCCGAAGAAGCAACACCGGAAAAGGAGCAAACAACATAGTAAACAACCAACACATGAACATGGCATGATGCACAATCAAGTATGATGCATGTTCGGTTTAATGAAGCACGGCATGGCAATATGCACAAACAATACTACAAATTAAGTGGAGCTCAATATGCAACTCCGTTGCATATTGACGAAACACCACGTGACTTATTTGGTTCGAACTTGTTTATGTACCCAACAATATTAAATGTTGTTAAACATGGCAAGAGGGTGAAACATAATAAAACTACCTATCTAGGCAAGCTTAAATGAGGCCGGAAGCAACGAACAACAATTCCGGTAAATCCTCATATGCATATATTAGGTTTGGTACTGTTCTGCCCTAAACACAATTTTAGAGTTTTTAAACATGCAAAGTAAAGCCACCATGTTAAACTAGACATTTTTCTACCCCATTTACATATAAAGTTTGTTACAAACCGAGTTACGGTTATTTAGTTATGAAATAAATCATTTTAGCAAGTTATTAAGCAAATTTAAACAAACAACATTTTAAACATGTTAAACATGGATGAGAGTGACATATTATGAAACTAGATGAATTTCTAAGCAAGTTTCATATATAAATTGTTTTAATCCGATGCACGGTTGGTGAGTTACTAAATGCATGAAGTGTAAGGGCTTTTCTGTAAATCTGCGTTCTCAGGAAAATTAGCTAAAACGTTCTGCGAAAAAAAACACATCTCGGGCCAAAACTGCAGTCTGGCCCAACGGTAGAAATAAAACAAAGGATGGGCTCTGTGGGTGGCCTCACCCATGGGCTTCGGCCCGGTCAAAGGAGCAGGCTGCAGAGGGGTGCTGGCGCGCTGGGCCTTGCGCAAGGAGGCCCAGGTGCGGGCGACGTGGAGGTCCATCGGGAGCCGAAGCAGGCCGAGGCGAGGCCGGCCCAGGCGAAAGGAGGCAGGGCATTGCTGTAAATGGGCTTCGCGCGAAGGAGGGAGCTGGGCCTCGTAGGCAGATCGAGCGGAGGCAGGGCGAGGTCCACGCGAGGCAGGGACACGGGCTTCAGGTCGGGGCGCTGGTCTCCCTCAAGAAGAAAACGCAGCAGCAGGAGGAAGGAAGCGGTGGCGTGACGAAGCTCCGGCGACGACGGGTCCGGTGATGCTGGTGAGGCCGGGAACGATTCGCAGGGCCCCGGATCCGGTGGATCCCAGCCGGGTCCGGAGAAGATGGGGTCAACGGCGAACTCCCTGGGCGGCGGCTACGGGCACCTGAGAGAGAGAGAGAGAGTACTTAGAGAGAGAGACGACGGGAGGAGGAGAACAAAGGGAGGGAGAGGGACGAGGCCGGTCCTGGCGGCTCATGGTGACGAAGACGAGATGCTGTTGCGCGAGCAGAGGAAGAGCTCGACAGGGGCTTGGGCACTCGCTTGTTGCTGTCTTTGGGAGTAGGGAAGGAAGGTGCAAGGAGGCATGGGCGCGGAGGAGCTCCACTCCTCTGGATTGAATAGGGAGGAGGAGGCGCTCGATGGATAGGGAGGAGCTGGTGCGGTGGGATTGGTTCGATGGGACAACGAGGAGGAGACCAGGGGAGGTTTGTGGTTGGCTGTGGGTGAGATCCCGATGGGGATTTGGGGAATAAGTGTGGCGGCGGCGGTAGGGACAAGCGCCTAGAAGTTAGGGTTTGGTCTAGATTTAGACTAGAGAGTATATATATATAAAGAAAGAGTGAGACATTTAGGGACTAATCCGTCCCTACGATCATAATCGGAGGGTCGGGAAAAAATAGACTAGGAAGTCCAATTAACAAAACGGAGACGTTTTGTAGATGTTTGGGGATGATTTGGACACAACAGCGACGAAAGTCCGGTTCGGGTCCGGGGCAGCTTTCGGACGCGCGCGAGGAGGGTCGCGGGCTGACAAGAGAGGTTAGGTTGGACCTAACGGTAGATAGTGGGCTGTGTAGACGGTCTAGAGAGGAAAGAGAGGGAAAGCCCGGCAACAGTTTTCGGAGACCGAAAACGTCCGACGTTAGACCGGCTATACTGCCGCTATAGTTATCCGTTGGGGCGTCAAACGGACTCCGAACGCGATGAAACTTGGCAGGAGGCCTACCTACAACATAAAAACACCGCATGCCAACTTTCATCCCATTCTGAGAACATTTTCTGGCCACTTATAAAATAATATTTCGGACATGCCGCGGGCGCGTGCAAGTGTGTCTGGGCTCAGAACGGACAACGGAGAGAACTGGAAGACCCGGACGGATGCAGGTTTCGAAACATGATGATGCAATGCACATGATGACATGGAACGATGCAACACACAAGCAAATGACATGGTAGCGACGACGAATAACTGGAAGACACCTGGGCATCGGTCTCGGGGCGTTACAGTGGTGGCGGGGGCGAAGGGGATCGCGAGAGCGGTCATCTATTTGCCAATTATGTGAACTAAACAGTCAACATATAAAATAATTTAAATATATATAATATAGTTAGAAGGGAAACATAAGTTGGACCTGGCGTTCCTATTCTTATATAGAAAAATAGAACAGACCTCTACATTTTCTTCAAAAAAATACATAAATTGTGCTGCCAAAAATAAAAGCTCGGATGGGAGGTCCATAGGCCGGTCGATACATGACGGCCCTAAGAAAATACAAACAGGCCTATGGACCTCCCATCCGAGGTCATGGGCTGTGCATGTTAAAAATGAAAGCCTAGACGAGGCAGCCCAAAACCACGTCCAACACTTGCCAAAACTTCGTCCCTCATTTTCTCTGTGTTTCGCACACTTGACATTGTGTGGGCATTTTGACTGTGCATCATATGAAGATGTGCTATGCATGAATGTTGATCAGCATGATTTTAACTGGCTGGTAGTTCCATTTTCGACCATGAATAAAACTTCCAACATGATGTTAACCCTGTTTGAAAAGGCCGTGTTAATATAAATGCTCTGCCTCTGAAAGTTGCAGCTTCTTATCTGAAACTGAACTTGCAGTTTCTTATCTGAAACTGAAACTTGCAGTTTCTTCTCTGAGAATCACATTGTCTGCACTTTTATACTCCTATGAAACTACACTTTTTTATGTGCTAAAAATAGATATCTAGACTTCATAAAATACTTCATATGCTCAATACTGCAAATCTGAAATTCAAAAGACATTCATATCTGAAAGTACTCTCAAAATACACAACACAAAACACAATTCACAACCTACAAATACTGACAACCCTAAGCTCTTCCTAACAATTCACAACTTGCCCGACTATTGGGCTGGGGGGGGGGAGGAACCCCTCCTATTCCTCGGCGGCAGACAGCCACCCCGTGAGACGATGTGAACGGCGAGGGAGACGATGGCGGGGAAGCGTCGTCGGGCCAACTTCTTTTCTCCTCTTGCAGTTGGGTTCGGTCGACGAAGACTCCACCGGCTCGCTCTGGCAGGACACCCTCACAAACGGCACCCTGTAGATGCTCGATCCTTCAATCTCTGGTGGATGCTCCATCTGGGATTGATACTCCCACCACCGCTCCCTCATGATCGGATTCGATGAATCTGTTTGCTCCATGGCCCAGAGGAGCAGCTCTATGTACTCCGGCGCGACTCCCTTTGGGAGTATCGCCGCCTTTTCGCTCTGTTGCAGATATTTGGCCATGGATGTCGCCGTCGCCGCTAGTTGGTCCTTGTTGTCAAACCAAGACTGTATCTCCAACATCCTAGCTAGCTTCACAGGGTCGCCGTCTGCGATCCTCACGTATCGGTTGTACTCCTCCATCGATCTACTTCTCCACAGCACCTTCACTCGCCAGCGGTGGTTTTTGAATGGAAGAGGAGAGGAGCAGCGCTGGTTTTGTATTAGAACGGGAGAGGAGCGACACTGGTTTTGGACTGGAACAGGAGAGGAGGGGCGGTGGTTTTGAAATGGAAGAGGAGAGGAGTGGTGCTACATTTAGACTGGAACAGGAGAGGAGCGGCGGTGGTTTAAGAGGAGAAGAGCGGAAGAGCGGCGCTAGTCTTGGAAGTATTTTTTTGTTGTTTTGCGTATTTTGGGTCAAAGTTTGACCACGTAGTGTATTTGACAAGCAAAATGTGAATGCATGTCACCAAAAATTGTATCGTTTGGTTCGTATCTGAATGTACTTTCAAATTATATTATTTTTGCAACGTATAACATATATTTTATGTGCGAAAATCATGGTCAATTATACCCCAGAATAAAAGGGAGACTAGTTAATGTGGGGTCGCTTTCTTAATTGAAGGGTAAATTGATTTTGATTTTGATCCAGTCACAGCGCGCCGGCCCTCTCGTCCAATCCTAAATCGCTGCGGCACGCTCCTCTCCCTCTTCTCCATTGCAAAACCACCTCCTCTCCTCTCCATCATCTCCATTCCAAAACCACCATCTCGCCCCCTCTTCTGATCTTCTCCATTGCAAAACCACCTCCTCTCCTCTCCATCATCTCCATTCCAAAACCACCGTCTCGCCTCTCCCTCTTCTCTATTGCAAGACCACAGTCTCTCCTCCGTTTTCTAGACGCTTTGCTCCATGGCGCGGGCGCAATCCATGGATACAAAATTAGTATACTGTATACTATTTAAAAGTCGAGGGCGGGGCTTTTCCTGCGCGGTAGGTGGTGGGGCAGTTCCGCCTAGTCGGTTGGACAGAGGCGCAAGAAGACGAGAGAGTAGGCTGCTGCAAACGTAGGGCCGTGTGATTTGACAGCGAGTTACTGCTCGATAGGTGGCGCCCCATGATTTGACTTGCCATTTGTTGGGGAATGTAGCAGAAATTCAAAATTTTCCTACGTGTCACCAAGATCTATCTATGGAGAAACCAGCAACGAGGGGAAGGAGAGTGCATCTACATACCCTTGTAGATCTCTAAGCAGAAGCGTTCAAGAGAACGGGGTTGAAGGAGTCGTACTCGTCGTGATCCAAATCACCGGAGATCCTAGTGCCGAACGGACGACACCTCCGCGTTCAACACACGTACAGCCCGGTGACGTCTCCCATGCCTTGATCCAGCAAGGAGAGAGGGAGAGGTTGAGGAAGACTCCATCCAGTAGCAGCACGACGACGTGGTGGTGGTGGAGGAGCGTGGTACTCCAGCAGGGCTTTGCCAAGCACCGCAAGAGACGAGTAGGGAGAGGGGTAGGGCTGCGCCAAGAAGGAGAGGAACTCGTGTGTCTTGGGCAGCCCAAACCTCAAGTATATATAGGGGGAGGGGAGGGGCTACGCCCACACCTAGGGTTCCCTCCCTAGGGGTGGCGGCAGCCCCCAGATCCCATCTGGGTGGCGGCCAGGTGGAGGGGAGAGGGAGGCGCATCAGGCATGGGCCCTAAGGCCCATCTGCCCTTAGGGTTTTCCCCCCCTCCTCCCCTTAGGCGCCTTGGGCCCTTGTGGGGGGGGGGGCGCACCAGCCCACCTGGGGCTGGTCCCCTCCCACACTTGGCCCATGCAGCCCTCCGGGGCTTGTGGCCCCACTTGGTGGACCCCCGGGACCCTCCCGGTGGTCCCGGTACGTTACCGATAAACCCCGAAACTTTTTCGGTGACCAAAACAGGACTTCCCATATATAAATCTTTACCTCCGGACCATTCCGGAACTCCTCGTGATGTCCGGGATCTCATCCGGGACTCCGAACAACATTCGGTAACCACGTATATCTATTCCTTATAACCCTAGCGTCATCGAACCTTAAGTGTGTAGACCCTACGGGTTCGGGAACCATGCAGACATGACCGAGATAACTCTCCGGTCAATAACCAACAGCGGGATCTGGATACCCATGTTGGCTCCCACATGTTCCACGATGATCTCATCGGATGAACCACGATGTCAAGGACTTAATCAATCCCGTATACAATTCCCTTTGTCTAGCGGTACGATACTTGCCCGAGATTCGATTGTCGGTATCCCGATACCTTGTTCAATCTCGTTACCGGAAAGTCTCTTTACTCGTTCTATAACACATCATCCCGTGATCAACTCCTTGATCACATTGTGCACATTATGATGATGTCCTACCGAGTGGGCCCAGAGATACCTCTCCGTTTACACTGAGTGACAAATCCCAGTCTCGATTCGTGCCAACCCAACAGACACTTTCGGAGATACCTGTAGTGTACCTTTATAGCCACCCAGTTACGTTGTGACGTTTGGCACACCCAAAGCACTCCTACGGTATCCGGGAGTTGCACAATCTCATGGTCTAAGAAAATGATACTTGACATTAGAAAAGCTTTAGCATACGAACTACATGATCTTGTGCTAGGCTTAGGATTGGGTCTTGTCCATCACGTCATTCTCCTAATGATGTGATCCCGTTATCAACGACATCCAATGTCCATGGTCAGGAAACCGTAACCATCTATTGATCAACGAGCTAGTCAACTAGAGGCTTACTAGGGACATGGTGTTGTCTATGTATCCACACATGTATCTGAGTTTCCTATCAATACAATTCTAGCATGGATAATAAACGATTATCATGAACAAGGAAATATAATAATAACTAATTTATTATTGCCTCTAGGGCATATTTCGAACAGTCTCCCACTTGCACTAGAGTCAATAATCCAGTTCACATCGCTATGTGATTAACACTCAAGGTCACATCCCCATGTGACTAACACCCAAAGAGTTTACTAGAGTCAATAATCTAGTTCACATTACCATGTGATTAACACTCGATGAGTTCTGGGTTTGATCATGTTATGCTTGTGAGAGATGTTATAGTCAACGGGTCTGAACCTTTCAGATCCATGTGTGCTTTACAAATCTCTATGTCATCTCCTAGATGAAGCTACCACGTTCTATTTGGATCTATTCCAAATAACTGTTCTACTATACGAATCCAGTTTACTACTCAGAATAATCTGGATTAGTGTCAAAGTTTGCATCAGCGTAACCCTTTACGACGATCTCTTTTACCACCTCCATAATCGAGAAAATTCCTTAGTCCACTAGTTACTAAGGATAACTTTGACCGCTGTCCTGTGATCCATTCTTGGATCACTCTTGTACCCCTTGACTGACTCATGGCAAGGCAAACTTCAGGTGCGATACACAGCATAGCATACTGTAGAGCCTACGTCTAAAGCATAGGGGACGACCTTCGTCCTTTCTCTCTATTCTACCGCGGTCAGGTTTCGAGTCTTACTCAATGTTCACACCTTATAACACAGCCAAGAACTCCTTCTTTGCCGATCCATTTTGAACTCCTTCAAAATCTTGTCACGGTATGTATTCATTTGAAAGTACTATTAAGCGTTTCGATCTATCCTTATAGATCTTAATGCTCAATACTCAAGTAGCCTAATCCAGGTTTTCCATTGAAAAACACTTTTCAAATAACTCTGCATGCTTTCCAGAAATTCTACATCATTTCCGATCAACAATATGTTAACAACATATACTCATCGGAAATTCTATAGTGCTCCCACTCACTTCTTTGGAAATACAAGTTTCTCATAAACTTTGTATACACCCAAAACTTTGATCATCTCATCAAAGCATACATTCAAACTCCGAGATGCTTACTCCAGTCCTTAGAAGGATTGCTGGAGCTTTGCATATTTGTTAGCATCTTTCAGGATTGACAAAACCTTCCGGTTGTATACAACCTTTCCTCAAGAAAATCGTCGAGGAAACAATGGTTTTTGACATCCTATCTGCAAGATTTCATAAATAATGCAGTAATCGCTAATATAATTCCAACAAACTCTTAGCATCGCTACGAGTGAGAAAGTCTCATCGTAGTCAACTCCTTGAACTTGTCGAGAAACATCTTAACGACAAGTCGAGCTTTCTTAATGGTGACATTTACCATCATTGTCCGTCTTCCTTTTAAAATCCATCTGTACTCAACAGCCTTACGACCATCGAGCCATTCTGCCAAAGTCTACACTTTGTTTTCATACATGGATCCTCTCTCGGATTTTATGGCCTCGAGCCATTTATCAGAATCTGGGCCCACCATCGCTTCTCCATAGCTCGTAGGTTCATTGTTGTCTAGCAACATGACTTCCAAGACAGGATTCCGTACCACTCTGAAGTAGTACGCATCCTTGTCGTCCTACAAGGTTTGGTAGTGACTTGATCTGAAGTTTCATGATCACTATCATAAGCTTCCACTTCAATTGGTGTAGGTGGCACAGGAACAACTCCCTATGCCCTGCCACACACTAGTTGAAGAGACGGTTCAATAACCTCATCAAGTCTCCACCATCCTCCCACTCAATTCTTTCGAGAGAAACTTTTCCTCGAGAAAGGACCCGATTCTAGAAACAATCCCTTATTGCTTTCGGATCTGAGACAGGAGGTATACCCAACTGTTTTGGGTGTCCTATGAAGATGCATTTATCCGCTTTGGGTTCGAGCTTATCAGCCTGAAACTTTTTCATATAAGCGTCACAGCCCCAAACTTTTAAGAAATGACAACTTAGGTTTCTCTAGACCATAGTTCATACGGTGTCATCTCATCGGAATTACGTGGTGCCCTATTTAAAGTGAATGTGGTTGTCTCTAATGCCTAACCCATAAACTATCGTGGTAATTCGATAAGAGACATCATGGTATGCATCATATCCAATAGGGTGCAGTTATGATGTTCGGACACACCATCAAACTATGGTGTTCCAGGCTGTATTAGTTGTGAAACAATTTCCACAATGTCTTAATTCTGTGCCAAACTCGTAATTCAGATATTCATCTCTATGATCATATCATAGACATTTTATCCTCTTGTCAGGATGATCTTTCAACTTCACCCTGAAATTACTTGAACCTTTCAATAATTCAGACTCGTATTCATCAAGTAAATATACTCAACATCTACTCAAATCATTTGTGAAGTAAGAACATAACGATATCCACTACACGCCTCAACACTCATTGGATTGCATACATCAAAATGTATTACTTTCAACAAGTTGCTTTCTAGTTCCATTTTACTGAAAACGAGGCTTTCAGTCATCTTGCCCATATGGTATGATTTGCATGTCTCAAGTGATTCAAAATCAAGTGAGTCCAAACGGTCCATTTGCATGGAGTTTCTTCATGCATATACACCAATAGACATGGTTCGCATGTCTCAAACTTTTCAAAATGAGTGAGCCCAAAGATCCATCAACATGGAGCTTCTTCATGCGTTTTATACCGATATGACTTACGTGGCAGTGCCACAAGTAGGTGGTACTATCATTACTATCTTATATCTTTTGGCATGAACATGTGTATCACTACGATCGAGATTCAATAAACCATTCATTTTAGGTGCAAGACCATTGAAGGTATTATTCAAATAAACAGAGTAACCATTATTCTCCTTAAATGAACAACCGTATTGCGATAGACATAATCCAATCATGTCTATGCTCAACGCAAACACCAATCTCGATGGTAGAGGGAGCGTGCGATGCTTGATAACATCAAGCTTGGAAAAACTTCCAACACATATTGCCAGCTCACCTTTAGCTAGTCTCTGTTTACTCCGCAACCTTTTATTTCGAGTTTACTAACATTTAGCAACTGAACCGGTATCTAATTCCATGGTGCTACTAGGAGTACTAGTAAAGTACACATTAACACAATGTATATCCAATACACTTCTATTGACCTTGCCAGCCTTCTCATCTACCAAGCATCTAGGGTAATTCTGCTCCAGTGGCTGTTCCCCTTATTACAGAAGCACTTAGTCTCGGGTTTGGGTTCAACCTTGGGTTTCTTCACTAGAGCAGCAACTGAATTGCCGTTTCATGAAGTATCCCTTCTTGCCCTTGCCCTTCTTGAAACTAGTGGTTTCACCAACCATCAACAATTGATGCTCCTTCTTGATTTCTACTTTTGTGGTGTCAAACATCGCGAATATCTCAAGGATCATCATATATGTCCCTGATATATTATAGTTCATCATGAAGCTCTAGCAGCTTATTGGTAATGACTTCGGAGAAACATCACTATCTCATCTGGAAGATCAACTCCCACTCGATTCAAATGATTGTTGTACTCAGACAATCTGAGCACAAGCTCAACAATTAAGCTTTCCTCCCTTAGTTTGCAGGCTAAGAAAATCGTGGAGGTCTTATACTTCTTGACGTGGGCACGAGCCTGAAATCCCAATTTCAGCCCGCGAAACATCTCATATGTTTCGCGACGTTTCAAAACGTCTTCGGTGCCTAAACTCTAAACCGTTTAACTGAACCATCACGTAGTTATCAAAATGTGTATGTCAGATGTTCGCAACATCCACAGACGACGTTCGAGGTTCAGCACACTGAGTGGTGCATTAAGGACATAAGCCTTCTATTGTCTGCATAATTGCTACTATCAACTTTCAACTAATTTTTTTTCTCTAGGAACATATCTAAACAGTAGAACTGAAGCGCGAGCCATGACATAATTTGCGAAGACCTTTTGACTATGTTCAGGATAATTAAGTTCATCTTATGAACTCCCACTCAGATAGACATCCCTCTAGTCATCTGAGTGATTACATGATCCGAGTCAACTAGGCCGTGTCCGATCATCACGTGAGACGGACTAGTCAACATCGGTGAACATCTTCATGTTGATCGTATCTACCATACGACTCATGCTCGACCTTTCGGTCTCTTGTGTTCCGAGGCCATGTCTGTACATGCTAGGCTCGTCAAGTCAACCTCAGTGTTTTGCTTGTGTTCCGAGGCCATGTCTGTACATGCTAGGCTCGTCAACACCCGTTGTATTCGAACGTAAGAATCTATCACATCCGATCATCATGTGGTGCTTTGAAACGACGAACTTTCGCAACGGTGCACAGTTAGGGGGAACACTTTCTTGAAATTTTAATGAGGGATCATCTTATTTACTACCGTCGTTCTAAGAAAATAAGATGTATAAACATGATAAACATCACATGCAATCAAATAGTGACATGATATGGCCGATATCATTTTGCTCCTCTTGATCTCCATCTTCGGGGCTCCATGATCATCGTTGTCACCGGCATGACACCATGATCTCCATCATCATGATCTCCATCATCGTGTCTTCATGAAGTTATCTCGCCAACTATTACTTCTACTACTACAGCTAACGGTTAGCAATAAAGTAAAGTAATTACATGACGTTTATGTTGACACGCAGGTCATAAATAAATTAAGACAACTCCTATGGCTCCTGCCGGTTTTCATACTCATCGAGATGCAAGTCGTGATTCCTATTACAAGAACATGATCATCTCATACATCACATATATCATTCATCACATCCTTTGGCCATATCACATCACATAGCATACCTTGCAAAAACAAGTTAGACATCCTCTAATTGTTGTTTGCATGTTTTACGTGGCTGCTATGGGTTTCTAGCAAGAACGTTTCTTACCTACGCCAAAACCACAACGTGAATTGCCAATTTCTATTTACCCTTCATAAGGACCCTGCTCATCGAATCCGATCCGACTAAAGTGGGAGAGACAGACACCCGCCAGCCACCTTATGCAACTAGTGCATGTCAGTCGGTGGAACCGGTCTCACGTAAGCGTACGTGTAAGGTTGGTCCGGGCCGCTTCATCCCACGATGCCGCCGAATCAAGATAAGACTAGTAACGGCAAGATAATTGACAATATCAATGCCCACAACTACTTTGTGTTCTACTCGTGCATAGTAACTACGCATAGACCTAGCTCATGATGCCACTGTTGGGGAACGTAGCAGAAATTCAAAATTTTCCTACGTGTCACCAAGATCTATCTATGGAGAAACCAGCAACGAGGGGAAGGAGAGTGCATCTACATACCCTTGTAGATCGCTAAGCGGTAGCGTTCAAGAGAACGGCGTTGAAGGAGTCGTACTCGTCGTGATCCAAATCACCGGAGATCCTAGTGCCGAACGGACGGCACCTCCGCGTTCAACACACGCACAGCCCGGTGACGTCTCCCATGCCTTGATCTAGCAAGGAGAGAGGGAGAGGTTGAGGAAGACTCCATCCAGCAGCAGCACGACGGCGTGGTGGTGGTGGAGGAGCGTGGTACTCCAGCAGGGCTTCACCAAGCACCGCAAGAGACGAGGAGGGAGAGGGGTAGGGCTGCGCCAAGAAGGAGAGGAACTCATGTGTCTTGGGCAGCCCAAACCTCAAGTATATATAGGGGGAGGGGAGGGGCTGTGCCCCCACCTAGGGTTCCCTCCCTAGGGGTGGCGGCAGCCCCCAGATCCCATCTAGGTGGCGGCCAGGTGGAGGGGAGAGGGAGGCGCACCAGGCATGGGCCCTAAGGCCCATCTGCCCTTAGGGTTTGCCCCCCTCCTCCCCTTAGGCGCCTTGGGCCCTTGTGGGGGGGCGCACCAGCCCACCTGGGGCTGGTCCCCTCCCAAACTTGGCCCATGCAGCCCTCCGGGGCTTGTGGCCCCACTTGGTGGACCCCCGGGACCCTCCCGGTGGTCCCGGTACGTTACCGATAAACCCTGAAACTTTTCCGGTGACCAAAACAGGACTTCCCATATATAAATCTTTACCTCCGGACCATTCCAGAACTCCTCGTGACGTCCGGGATCTCATCCGGGACTCCGAACAACATTCGGTAACCACGTATATCTATTCCTTATAACCCTAGCGTCATCGAACCTTAAGTGTGTAGACCCTACGTGTTCGGGAACCATGCAGACATGACCGAGATAACTCTCCGGTCAATAACCAACAGCGGGATCTGGATACCCATGTTGGCTCCCACATGTTCCACGATGATCTCATCGGATGAACCACGATGTCAAGGACTTAATCAATCCCGTATACAATTCCCTTTGTCTAGCGGTACGATACTTGCCCGAGATTCGATCGTCGGTATCGCGATACCTTGTTCAATCTCCTTACCGGCAAGTCTCTTTACTCGTTCTGTAACACATCATCCCGTGATCAACTCCTTGATCACATTGTGCACATTATGATGATGTCCTACCGAGTGGGCCCAGAGATACCTCTCCGTTTACACTGAGTGACAAATCACAGTCTCGATTCGTGCCAACCCAACAGACACTTTCGGAGATACCTGTAGTGTACCTTTATAACCACCCAGTTACGTTGTGACGTTTGGCACACCCAAAGCACTCCTACGGTATCCAGGAGTTGCACAATCTCATGGTCTAAGAAAATGATACTTGACATTAGAAAAGCTTTAGCATACGAACTACATGATCTTGTGCTAGGCTTAGGATTGGGTCTTGTCCATCACATCATTCTCCTAATGATGTGATCCCGTTATCAACGACATCCAATGTCCATGGTCAGGAAACCGTAACCATCTATTGATCAATGAGCTAGTCAACTAGAGGCTTACTAGGGACATGGTGTTGTCTATGTATCCACACATGTATCTGAGTTTCCTATCAATACAATTCTAGCATGGATAATAAATGATTATCATGAACAAGGAAATATAATAATAACTAATTTATTATTGCCTCTAGGGCATATTTCCAACACCATTATCATTTTAACTACGGTGCTACGACCGGCGTGAGTCTCCCGATTCCTGACCACCTCCATACAGGTGCCTCTCCCAATGCTCCACCATGTAGTAGAGGCTGGCTCTTGCATGAGAGCCCACTTCTCCACTTTTTCCTTGTCTCTATTTCCTCCACATATGCAAAAATGCCATGTAAAGCACACTATTGTACTTACTTTTACTTCCTCCTACAGGTGCTTAAGCTTGCCACATAGGCATAAAGTCTGATGTGGCAAGTTAATCAAGAAGAGAGAGACTAGTTTGGTGACCCAAGGAAGAAACGGTGCTAAGCGCGTGTACCTAGGTGAAAAGACAATTTTGAGTCTATAGCTAATTAAATGAAGCAAACTTAGCAACACCATTTTATTGGAAGAGGTCACTCCTTGGCAAATGCAATAAATACTAGTACTCCCTATGTCCCACAATATAAGAACATTTTTGGCACTACGCTAGTGTCAAAAAAATTCTTATATTATGGGACGGAGGGAGTACGAAGAAAGAGATAGAGAGGAGTAAAAAAATACACTTATAGCCAACCTTATAGCCAACCTTGTTGTAGTATGAGTGACTAAGTGATGACTATGTATGACATGCCAACATTAGATAGCCTAATGCACCGTGTTAAATCTCCAAGGGCGCGACCGCGCGAGCGACGCGACGGTCATGGTAGGCGCGACCATGATACGGGCTGCTGGCAGCCCTTGGATCTGAGATCAAACGGTCGCATGCTAAGTTGCTGAAAATTTGCAGAATAACCCTCCAAGATAGGATATTCACCCATAGGTCTAGAATCATGCCATGCAACCGTTCGATCTCAGATCCAAGGGCTCTCGGAAGCCCGTATCATGGGAGAATGGAAAGCCACTACCCTGCCGTTCGCACGCTGGCAGTTTGCTCCTACTCGTCCCCGCACGTCCTTCAATACTACGGCGGTTCGCTCCTAGTTGTCCCGTCCATTCACATTACGACAGTTCCACTAATCCTAACCCTCCTCCCAAATCCATGGCGTCCCAAATCTCCACGATCAGCGGTGAGTACAAGGTTAGAACCATCACCGACGATGAGTTCGACGTCATCTACACCCGTTCTTCCGCGACGGTGAAAGGATGCCTTTCTCGATTCAGACGCATGTTCGAAAACTCAGATGATGAGTGGGTCGCTGGGCTAGATGTTGAGTACACCACAATCCTGGGACCAGAGAAGGATCTAAAGGACGAAGAGAGGAAGAAGCCCGCCGTGATCCAGGTTTGTGTACATAACGTTTGCTTGGTCTACCACATATGCCATGCCGACGTTGAGTGCCAGGATTTTAAGAACTCCCTCAAGGACAAAACAGTGAAATTCGTTACTGTAGACTTTAAGAACGACAGGGATGTCCTGCGTCGGATAGGTCTCGTTGTAGGAAACCCCTTCGACCTCCAGAAGAATCGGCTGGTGTCCTCTCGTCAGCCTTCAATGCTGACCCTGGCAGGAGCCATGGTTCATCCTTCGTATGGTAAACTGGGGAAACCTCCATACACGTTTCATCATCATGCATGGCAGCGGAATGTACTAGATATAGACCACATCCACTATGCTGCAATGGATGGCTACCTTTGCTTCAATATCTACAAGGGTTGGATGAAGAGTAACAGCCAAGTGTGCGGTTCAAGCAAAGAAGTATCGGCCAAGAGGAAGAGGAACAAGGATGAAGTCAAGGACGTGGACGAGGCCTCCGAGTAAGGTGGCAGTGTCATTGCTCATGGTGGTTCTAATGCAGTGTCTACCGGAATAGTTGCAAAGTTTAATTTCAGTTGTGCTTAATTTAATTTGAGGGGTGTGTTGTGCTGAGCCCCCAGCAGAACTATGTTATGTTTCTTCTCGTTACTTTAACTCTTCAGTACGTACATACTAGTATTTCTTACATTTCATCTTTTAGTTGGTATAGTACTACCGCTCGTTTCTTCACATTATATATGTACAATATATATGGCCAACATCATATAGCCACAGTTTAGTTGTCAAAGAATTTCAGGGTGCTTAGTTTTGTCAAAGAATTCCAGGATGCTTAGAGGGTTCTTGGATCCAAGGGACTTATTTTAGTCTGACTAAAAATAGTCTCTTTAAGAGGCTAAAGTTCGAAGCACCCCTGACTAAAGAGGGGCTAAAACTAGTCTTGAGACTAATTTTTTTTAGTCAGGGGTATCCCTACTAAAATGTGGATTAGTCCTCTCTCTACTCATTTAAGTCCTCTCCTTTAACACAGGCGAGTTCTGGATTGGAGGATTTGGAGGATAATAAATTCTCATTAACTTGATTTTAGCCTTTTTAGTATTTGGATCCAAGCATGGGTGAGGCTAGCATGTTTTAGTCCCACTACTTTTAGTCATGGGACTAAAATGTATCCAAGAACCCTCTTAGTTTTATTTGAGGGGTGGGTTGTGCTGGACACCATTATTGTGACTAGCCTTTTTAATAGTACTATATGCATAATTTGGCGACGAGCGCTCTCTATATGTACCACGTTTTTTTTAATTTCAAGTTTTGCTCCATGGCGCAATCCATCGATACTACTGTTGGAAATATGCCCTAGAGGCAATAATAAAAGGGTTATTATTATATTTCCTTGTTCATGATAATTGTCTTTTATTCATGCTATAATTGTGTTATCCGGAAATCGTAATACATGTGTGAATACATAGACACCAACATGTCCTTAGTAAGCCTCTAGTTGACTAGCTCGTTGATCAACAGATAGTCATGGTTTCCTAACTATGGACATAGGATGTCATTGATGACGAGATCACATCATTAGGAGAATGATGTGATGGACAAGACCCAATCCTAAACATAGCACAAGATCGTATAGTTCGTTTGCTAGAGTTTTTCCAATGTCAAGTATCTTTTCCTTAGACCATGAGGTCGTGTAACTCCCGGATACCGTAGGAGTGCTTTGGGTATACCAAACGTCACAACGTAACTGGGTGACTATAAAGGTATACCACGGGTATCTCCGAAAGTGTCTGTTGGGTTGACACGGATCAAGACTGGGATTTGTCACTCCGTATGACGGAGAGGTATCTCTGGGCCCACTCGGTAATGCATCATCATAATGAGCTCAAAGTGACCAAGTATCTGGTCAAGGGATCATGCATTACGGTACGAGTAAAGTGACTTGCCGGTAACGAGATTGAACGAGGTATTGGGATACCGACGATCGAATCTCGGGCAAGTAACGTACCGATTGACAAAGGGAATTGTATACGGGGTTGCGTGAATCCTCGACATCGTGGTTCATCCGATGAGATCATCAAGGAGCATGTGGGAGCCAACATGGGTATCCAGATCCCGCTGTTGGTTATTGACCGGAGAGTCGTCTCGGTCATGTCTACATGTCTCCCGAACCCGTAGGGTCTACACACTTAAGGTTCGGTGACGCTAGGGTTGTAGAGATATGTATATGCAGTAATCCGAAAGTTTTTCGGAGTCCCGGATGAGATCCCGGACGTCACGAGGAGTTCCGGAATGGTCCGGAGGTAAAGAATTATATATAGGAAGTGATATTTCGGCCATCGGGACAAGTTTCGGGGTCACCGGTATTGTACCGGGACCACCGGAAGGGTCCCGGGGGTCCACCGGATGGGGCCACCTATCCCGGAGGGCCCCATGGGCTGAAGTGGGAGGGGAACCAGCCCCTAGTGGGCTGGTGCGCCCCCCTTGGGCCTTCCCCCTGCGCCTAGGGTTGGGAACCCTAGGGTAGGGGGCGCCCCACTTGCCTTGGGGGACACTCCACCCCCTTGGTCGCCGCCCCCTAGGAGATCCCATCTCCTAGGGCCGGCCCCCCTGGGGACCCTATATATAGAGGGGGGGAGGGAGGGCAGCCGCACCCATGCCCCTGGCGCCTCCCTCTCCCCTCCAACACCTCCTCCTCCGTAGAGAACGGCGAAGCCCTGCTGCGGTGACTGCTGCATCCACCACCACGCCGTCGTGCTACTGGATCTTCATCAACCTCTCCTCCCCCCTTGCTGGATCAAGAAGGAGGATACGTCACGCTGACCGTACATGCGTTGAACACGGAGGTGCCGTCCGTTCGGCGCTAGGATCTCCGGTGATTTGGATCACGTCGAGTACGACTTCCTCATCCCCGTTCTTTGAACGCTTCCGCGCGTGATCTACAAAGGTATGTAGATACAATCCGATCACTCGTTGCTAGATGAACTCCTAGATGGATCTTGGTGAAACCGTAGGAATTTTTTTTGTTTTCTGCAACGTTCCCCAACAGTGGCATCATGAGCTAGGTCTATGCATAGTTCTTTTTGCACGAGTAGAACACAATTTGTTGTGGGCGTAGATGTTGTCAACTTTCTTGCCACTACTAGTCTTATTTTGCTTCAACGGTATTGTGGGATGAAGCGGCCCGGACCAACCTTACACGTACGCTTACGTGAGACCGGTTCCACCAACTAACATGCACTAGTTGCATAAGGTGGCTGGCGGGTGTCTGTCTCTCCCACTTTAGTTGGAGCGGATTCGATGAAAAGGGTCCTTATGAAGGGTAAATAGATGTTGACAAATCACATTGTGGCTTTCACGTAGGTAAGAAAACGTTCTTGCTAGAACCCTTTTGCAGCCACGTAAAACTTGCAACAACAATTAGAGGACGTCTAACTTGTTTTTGCAGCAAGTGTTTTGTGATGTGATATGGCCAAAGATGTGATGAATGATGAATGATATATATGTGATGTATGAGATGTTCATGCTATTGTAATAGGAATCACGACTTGCATGTCGATGAGTATGACAACCGGCAGGAGCCATAGGAGTTGTCTTTATTTTTGTATGACCTGCGTGTCATTGAGAAACTCCATGTAAATTACTTTACTTTATTGCTAAACGTGTTAGCCATAGTAGTAGAAGTAATAGTTGGCGAGCAACTTCATGGGCACACGATGATGGAGATCATGATGATGGAGATCATGGTGTCATGCCGGTGACAAGATGATCATGGAGCCCCAAGATGGAGATCAAAGGAGCTATGTGATATTGGCCATATCATGTCACTATTATTATTTGATTGCATGTGATGTTTATCATGTTTTTGCATCTTGTTTACTTAGAATGACGGTAGTAAATAAGATGATCCCTCATAATAATTTCAAGAAAGTGTTCCCCCTAACTGTGCACCATTGCGACAGTTCGTTGTTTCGAAGCACCACGTGATGATCGGGTGTGATAGATTCCAACGTTCACATACAACGGGTGTAAGACAGATTTACACATGCAAACACTTAGGTTGAATTGACGAGCCTAGCATGTACAGACATGGCCTCGGAACACAGAAGACCAAAAGGTCGAGCATGAGTCATATAGAAGATACGATCAACATGAAGATGTTCACCGATGTTGACTAGTCCGTCTCACGTGATGATCGGACACGGCCTAGTTAACTCGGATCATGTTATACTTAGATGACTGGAGGGATATCTATCTAAATGGGAGTTCATTGAATAATTTAATAATTTGTTTTATATGAACTTAATTATCATGAACTTAGTCTAAAATCTTTACAACATGTATTGTAGATCAAATGGCCAACGTTGTCCTCAACTTCAACGCGTTCCTAGAGAAAACCAAGCTGAAAGACGATGGCAGCAACTATACGGACTAGGTCTGGAACCTGAGGATCATCCTCATAGCTACCAAGAAAGATTATGTCCTACAAGCACCGCTAGGTGAAGCACCTGTTCTCCCTGCAGAACAAGACATTATGAACGCTTGGCAGACACGTTCCGATGATTACTCCCTCGTTCAGTGCGGCATGCTTTACAGCTTAGAGCTGGGGCTCCAAAAGCGTTTTGAGAGACACGGAGCATATGAGATGTTCGAAGAGCTGAAAATGGTTTTTCAAGCTCATGCCCGGGTCGAGAGATATGAAGTCTCCGACAAGTTCTTTAGCTGTAAGATGGAGGAAAACAGTTCTGTCAGTGAGCACATACTCACTATGTCTGGGTTACATAACCGCTTGACTCAGCTGGGAGTTAATCTCCCGGATGACGCGGTCATTGACAGAATCCTTCAGTCGCTTCCACCGAGCTACAAGAGCTTTGTGATGAACTTCAATATGCAGGGGATGGAAAAGACCATTCCTGAAGTATTTGCAAAGCTGAAATCAGCAGAGGTAGAAGTCAAAAAGGAACATCAAGTGTTAATGGTGAATAAAACCACTAAGTTCAAGAAAGGCAAGGGTAAGAAAACCTTCAAGAAGGACGGCAAGGGAGTTGCCACGCCCGGCAAGCAAGCTGCCGGGAAGAAGCCAAAGAATGGACCCAAGCCCGAGACTGAGTGCTTTTATTGCAAGGAGAGTGGTCACTGGAAGCGGAACTGCCCCAAATACTTAGCAGACAAGAAGGCCGACAAAACGAAAGGTATATGTGATATACATGTAATTGATGTGTACCTTACCAGTACTCGTAGTAGCTCCTGCGTATTTGATACCGGTGCAGTTGCTCACATTTGTAACTCAAAGCAGGAGCTGCGGAATAAGCGGAGACTGGCGAAGGACGAGGTGATGATGCGCATCGGGAATGGTTCCAAGGTCGATGTGATCGCCGTCGGCACGCTACCTCTACATTTACCTACGGGATTAGTTTTGAACCTCAATAATTGTTATTTAGTGCCAAGTTTGAGCATGAACATTGTATCAGGATCTCGTTTAATACGATATGGCTACTCATTTAAATCCGAGAATAATGATTGTTCTATTTATATGAGAGATATGTTTTATGGTCATGCTCCGATGGTGAATGGTTTATTCTTAATGAATCTAGAGCGTAATGCTACACATATTCATAGTGTGAGTACCAAAAGATGTAAGGTTGATAATGATAGTCCCACATACTTGTGGCACTGCCGCCTTGGTCACATAGGTGTCAAACGCATGAAGAAGCTCCATGCAGATGGACTTTTAGAGTCTCTTGATTACGAATCATTTGACACGTGTGAACCATGCCTCATGGGTAAAATGACCAAGACTCCGTTCTCAGGAACAATGGAGCGAGCAACCAATTTATTAGAAATCATACATACTGATGTGTGCGGTCCAATGAGTGTTGAGGCTCGCGGTGGCTATCGTTATGTTCTCACCCTCACTGATGACTTGAGTAGATATGGGTATATCTATTTAATGAAACACAAGTCTGAGACCTTTGAAAAGTTCAAGGAATTTCAGAGTGAGGTTGAAAATCAACTTGACAGGAAAATCAAGTTCCTGCGATCAGATCGTGGAGGAGAATACTTGAGTCACGAATTTGGCACACACATAAGAAAATGTGGAATAGTTTCACAACTCACGCCGCCTGGAACACCTCAGCGTAATGGTGTGTCCGAACGTCGTAATCGCACTCTGTTAGATATGGTGCGATCTATGATGTCTCTTACCGATTTACCGCTATCTTTTTGGGGCTATGCTTTAGAGATTGCCGCATTCACTTTAAATAGGGCTCCGTCAAAATCCGTTGAGACGACACCGTATGAATTATGGTTTGGGAAGAAACCTAAGCTGTCGTTTCTAAAAGTTTGGGGATGCGATGCTTATGTCAAGAAACTTCAACCTGAAAAGCTCAAACCCAAGTCAGAAAAATGCGTCTTCATAGGATACCCTAAAGAGACTATTGGGTATACCTTCTACCTCAGATCCGAAGGCAAGATCTTTGTTGCCAAGAATGGATCCTTTCTAGAGAAAGAGTTTCTCTCGAAAGAAGTAAGTGGGAGGAAAGTAGAACTTGATGAAGTATTACCTCTTGAACCGGAAAGTGGTGCAACTCAAGAAATTGTTCCTGAGGTGCCTACACCGACTAGAGAGGAAGTTAATGATGATGATCATGAAACTTCAGATCAAGTTGCTACTGAAATTCGAAGGTCCACAGGGACACGTTCCGCACCAGAATGGTACGGCAACCATGTCTTGGAAATCATGTTGTTAGACAACGTGAACCTTCAAACTATGAAGAAGTGATGGCGGGCCCGGATTCCAACAAATGGCTAGAAGCCATGAAATCCGAGATAGGATCCATGTGTGAAAACGAAGTATGGACTTTGACTGACTTGCCCATTGAGCGGCGAGCCATAGAAAATAAATGGATCTTTTAGAAGAAGACAAACGCGGATGATAATGTGACCATCTATAAAGCTCGACTTGTCGCTAAGGGTTATCGACAAGTTCAAGGGGTTGACTACGATGAGACTTTCTCATCGATAGCGAAGCTGAAGTCCGTCCGAATCATGTTAGCAATTGCCGCATTCTATGATTATGAGATATGGCAAATGGACGTCAAAACGGCATTCCTTAATGGTTTCCTTAAGGAAGAATTGTATATGATGCAGCCGGAAGGTTTTGTCGATCCTAAGAATGCTGACAAGGTGTGCAAGCTCCAACGCTCGATTTATGGGCTGGTGCAAGCATCTCGGAGTTGGAACATTTGCTTTGATGAGATGATCAAAGCGTTTGGGTTTATGCAGACTTATGGAGAAGCCTGCGTTTACAAGAAAGTGAGTGGGAGCTCTGTAGCATTTCTCATATTATATGTAGATGACATACTTTTGATGGGAAATGATATAGAGCTTTTGGACAGCATTAAGGCCTACTTGAATAAGAGTTTTTCAATAAGGACCTTGGAGAAGCTGCTTATATATTAGGCATCAAGATCTACAGAGATAGATCAAGACGCCTCATAGGTCTTTCACAAAGCACATACCTTGATAAGATATTGAAGAAGTTCAATATGGATCAGTCTAAGAAGGGGTTCTTGCCTGTGTTGCAAGGTGTGAAATTGAGCTCAGCTCAATGTCCGACCACGGCAGAAGATATAGAAGAGATGAGTGTCATCCCCTATGCCTCAGCCATAGGTTCTATTATGTATGCCATGCTGTGTACCAGACCAGATGTAAACCTTGCCGTAAGTTTGGTAGGTAGGTACCAAAGTAATCCCAGCAAGGAACACCGGACAGCGGTCAAGAATATCCTGAAGTACCTGAAAAGGACTAAGGAAATGTTTCTCGTTTATGGAGGTGACGAAGAGCTCGTCGTAAAGGGTTACGTCGACGCTAGCTTCGACACAGATCTAGATGACTCTAAGTCACAAACTGGATACGTGTATATTTTGAATGGTGGGGCAGTAACCTGGTGCAGTTGCAAGCAGAGCGTCGTGGCGGGATCTACATGTGAAGCGGAGTACATGGCAGCCTCGGAGGCAGCGCATGAAGCAATTTGGGTGAAGGAGTTCATCACCGACCTAGGAGTCATACCCAATGCGTCGGGGCCGATCAAACTCTTCTGTGACAACACTGGAGCTATTGCACTTGCCAAGGAGCCCAGGTTTCACAAGAAGACCAGGCACATCAAGCGTCACTTCAACTCCATTCGTGAAAATGTTCAAGATGGAGACATAGATATTTGTAAAGTGCATACGGACCTGAATGTAGCAGATCTGTTGACTAAACCTCTCCCTAGAGCAAAACATGATCAACACCAGAATTCCATGGGTGTTCGATTCATCACAATGTAACTAGATTATTGACTCTAGTGCAAGTGGGAGACTATTGGAAATATGCCCTAGAGGCAATAATAAAAGGGTTATTATTATATTTCCTTGTTCATGATAATTGTCTTTTATTCATGCTATAATTGTGTTATCCGGAAATCATAATACATGTGTGAATACATAGACACCAACATGTCCCTAGTAAGCCTCTAGTTGCCTAGCTCGTTGATCAACAGATAGTCATGGTTTCCTGACTATGGACATAGGATGTCATTGATGACGGGATCACATCATTAGGAGAATGATGTGATGGACAAGACCCAATCCTAAACATAGCACAAGATCGTATAGTTCGTTTGCTAGAGTTTTTCCAATGTCAAGTATCTTTTCCTTAGACCATGAGATCGTGTAACTCCCGGATACCGTAGGAGTGCTTTGGGTATACCAAACGTCACAACGTAACTGGGTGACTATAAAGGTATACTACGGGTATCTCCGAAAGTGTCTGTTGGGTTGACACGGATCAAGACTGGGATTTGTCACTCCGTATGACGTAGAGGTATCTCTGGGCCCACTCGGTAATGCATCATCATAATGAGCTCAAAGTGACCAAGTATCTGGTCACGTGATCATGCATTACAGTACGAGTAAAGTGACTTGCCGGTAACGAGATTGAACGAGGTATTGGGATACCGACGATCGAATCTCGGGCAAGTAACGTACCAATTGACAAAGGGAATTGTATACGGGGTTGCGTGAATCCTCGACATCGTGGTTCATCCGATGAGATCATCGAGGAGCATGTGGGAGCCAACATGGGTATCTAGATCCCGCTGTTGGTTATTGACCGGAGAGTCGTCTCGGTCATGTCTACATGTCTCCGGAACCCGTAGGGTCTACACACTTAAGGTTCGGTGACGCTAGGGTTGTAGAGATATGTATATGCAGTAATCCGAAAGTTGTTCGGAGTCCCGGATGAGATCCCGGACGTCACGAGGAGTTCCGGAATGGTCCGGAGGTAAAGAATTATATATAGGAAGTGCTATTTCGGCCATCGGGACAAGTTTCGGGGTCACCGGTATTGTACCGGGACCACCGGAAGGGTCCCGGGGGTCCACCGGATGGGGCCACCTATCCCAGAGGGCCCCATGGGCTGAAGTGGGAGGGGAACCAGCCCCTAGTGGGCTGGTGCTCCCCCCTTGGGCCTTCCCCCTGCGCCTAGGGTTGGGAACCCTAGGGTGGGGGCGCCCCACTTGCCTTGGGGGGCACTCCACCACCTTGGCCGCCGCCCCCCTAGGAGATCCCATCTCCTAGGGCCGGCCCCCCCTGGGGACCCTATATATAGAGGGGGGGGAGGGAGGGCAGCCGCACCCATGCCCCTGGCGCCTCCCTCTCCCCTCCAACACCTCCTCCTCCGTAGAGAACGGCGAAGCCCTGCTGCGGTGACTGCTGCATCCACCACCACGCCGTCGTGCTACTGGATCTTCATCAACCTCTCCTCCCCCCTTGCTGGATCAAGAAGGAGGAGACATCACGCTGACCGTACGTGCATTGAACACGGAGGTGCCGTCCGTTCGGCGCTAGGATCTTCGGTGATTTGGATCACGTCGAGTACGATTTCCTCATCCCCGTTCTTTGAACGCTTCCGCGCGTGATCTACAAAGGTATGTAGATGTAATCCGATCACTCGTTGCTAGATGAACTCCTAGATGGATCTTGGTGAAATCATAGGAAACTTTTTTGTTTTCTGCAACGTTCCCCAACAACTACTGCTGTACAAAAGTATACATTTTTTAAAAGGCTAGAGGGCGGGGCAGTCTAGCTTGGTCGGTTTCACGAGAGGCGAGTGCCTTTGTGATTTGACGGCTTATTACCTACTACTGGAAGACGGGGCCTTGTGATTTGACTCCTCGTATAAATGCGCCGACGACTTGATCGAGGAGGAGCAAAGAACCATGCGGTATACTCAAGTTTTCCACTGGAGTAGTACTGCGACGAAGGAGCACGAAACACGGCAGCCCAGTGCCATATGGAGATAAAAAATGATCTAATTTGCTAGTCATCTCATTGTTAGCATTGTTCTATTCATTCCCTCAAAAAAACCATTGTTCTATTCATGCCTCGCAGAGAACGTGACACGTGCGGCGAAACACCCGAAACAAAAGATGAAACACAGGAGCAAAAGAAGAAGGAAGATTATCACCCCAAATGATCTAATTCGCCGTGGAGTAGTAACTGCTTCTTCATCTCCTCCACAACCTCCATCTCCTTGCGCATCTCCTCCACCATCTTCTTCATTCTGTCCATGACGCGGGATTTCTCGACGCGAGCCTTCATCATCTGTTCCACAGCCGCATTACGTACCTTGACAGCATCCGGGTGCTCGATGCAGAGCTTCGCCAACTCCTCCTTCTATTCCATGATGAGGGCCTACATCATCTTCATCGAGGAACTACTATTCTCATGCAGCTTCTTCCAGCCGGCGTTCTTCTCCTTCAACAGGTCGATCTCGTGGCAGAGCTTCGCCTTGTCCTCCTAAAGTCGCAGGATTTCGCCGGTCGCCTTCTTCTCTGAGGCAATGCTCTTCTTCAGCAGCATCACCTGGCCGACAGTCAACTCCCCCTGCTGATTGAGCTCAGCGGGCATGTCGTCACGGCTCTCCTTCAGCAACTCCATCAAGCCTTGGACGAACTCCTTCTGCTTATTGAGCTGATCGGGCATGCCGTCGAGGGATAACGACTCCAGCTCCGCCGGCTCGGCATGTTCGCCTCTGCGGCTAGGGCGCTCCTAGGAGCCATAACCTACCCGTGAGAGATCTTTCGAGGTCTCTGCGTGGCGGCGAGCCCTCTCTTTTTTTTCCCGCAGCCTTGGTTGCCGCTCCCTTGTTACGAGTAGTTCTCGACCTAGAGCTCTGCTCACCGGCCATGGCAATGACGGACGAAGAAGAAGCACTTATGAGGAGGAAAGGTAGAGTAATTTTCGGTTAGGTAGTTCCCCTTTTTATAACCTAAGTACTAGCACTAGTACTAATACCTGCATAGTGGGAACACGTTTAGGTTTGGTACGTATTAGTAGGTGTGAGCAAGCTTTCAAATGTGATGGGAACAAGGTAAATATTTATTGATGGTTTTGGTTTCGAGGCCCGAAACGGCTCTTGATGAGTTTAGCGGAACATAAATTTCAAGTACTACACTACTCAAATGCGTAAATATTATGTTACTATCAAAAATTGGCACAAAATACGAAGGAGACCAATGGAAGTAGTACTAGCAACCCACGATTTAACTACTCGCATGCGCGCAGTGGAGTAATAATGTCTTTCTTCCGCCCTCACGTCCACTCAATTTGCATGCACTATATTAATTGACTATCAATTAAGTGAACGACTTTACACGCGTCAAATTATCACATGGGGTGGATCTTGGTACAAAATTGCGTCCGCCCGTGTACCCGCGTGTGCATGCGAGGGAATGAGTGCATGCGTGGCGTGCGTGCACATCTTCGCTTCATGCATGTACCGCCAGTATGGCTCAGGGAGGACGAGTACATTCTTCTGGAACTAGCAGCACGTCACTGTGATCAATCCACGCAAGGAGGTCGCGACAACGCCTCTACATGTGCCACATGGCTTCATGAACTGTAAGAGAGACACTGTGTAGCGTGCCATTGGTATTCTAATTTACATGTTTTGCACATACTCGAAGTACTAGTAAGGTACACGTGCATTGCATGCATCAGATTTTGCAACCAAATTATGAATAAATACCACACTATAGCATGTAAGCTCTGAGTCATATGTGCCTGATGTAGCCCTTCGTGTAATTCTTATAGTTCATCTCATTCAAAATCAATTAGTTTTTATAAAAAAGCTAAGAACGCGGGAATAGGAAAAACATGGGATTATAGTGGAATGTCGTCTTGAATCCTACAGGATTGTACGAGTGTTTGATTGTGCATAGAAAAAACACAGAATTCTTTCAAAGAGGTTTGAGTGGATGGGATGTTTCCTATGAAATCTAGTGCAAATGAATCATATGGAAAAATTCCTATGGTTTACAATCCTACGAATCCAACAACCAAGATAGGAAAAATTCCTAATGATTAGAATCCTCCAAAATTCCTTTGAGAATCCTTTGAATCAAAGAAGCCCTTAATCTATTTTATGATTCATGGAATTGTGCATTGTAAAGCATAAAGTAAAAACAAATAATGGCAATTCAACTAGAAAAAAAGTGTGGGTAGTTATGATACGAAAGATTCTAGAACAAAAGAGAACCATTGTTGTTTTGAGGTTTGTGCATTATGCTTAAGTTCAACCATGGAGTCTGCTAGATTTTACATGTGGCAAAATCTGGTGGGGTGCTAGAAGATGGTGCGAGGGGCCGAGTGGAGGGAGACTATGAAGGAATGCACAAGTGCGAGATCGATATTTAGAGAGAGGCGGTGAACACGTGCGCTGTTGCGTGCAGTGGCAGAGCCATGAAAAATAAATGAGCTAGGGGGCCAAGGATTGCTTATCGTTTACGAGGAGGGTCAATTCATGAACTTAAACCATTTTTAGCAGCAATTGTCTAATGATCACATTCATATTAGCCTCGATATATAGTGATGTTAGGGGGGAGGGGGGTAGGGCCCTTACTGCCCCTGTCTTCGCCATTGTGCACGCGTCTGAGAGATGAAGCGGAAGGTATGGATGACGAGAGGGGGATGTTGGATACATAATTAATGTGGGTGTATTAGCTATATATGTTAATCCTATATAGAGAGGTATAGATTGATCGATGTGGACGTGGGAAAGAGGGTGAGACCTCACTGGATATATCGATTGATCGGTTTGTGTGGAAAACTATGAAAGACCTAGCTATATACACACATACATAGAGGAACATCGATCGTTGCGCATGCACGCGTGAGAGATAAAGAATGCCCGATATGATGGAGAGGGGGATGTGTGTGGGTGTGTGCCTTCATGGGAGACCGACCTGAAGAAAAAGATTGCATGCGTGCGATGGATAATGCCGACTGGTAGTGTGTGTGCATGCATGCATGAGAGAAAGTTAGTGGTACAATTATAAAGAGAAGACTGCTGTGTGGGTGTAAAAGAATATGTGAGGTCATAATCAATGTAAAGTTGAATTCAAATATTTGAATAAGAGATCCTGATGTTTGAAACCCATGCATGCATGAATATAACGGAGATCTGCGCGGTGTGGTTTGGAAACGAGCATGTTGTAATGTATACACATTGAACAAGGTCAGACTGATTTGAATTTGAGATACCGATGGCAGACATCATTTGGCCACGTCGCATCCGTGCATGGACACACTATTCTAATTGGAGATGATGGGCGGCTTTCGCATCACATATCTATATCTATACCCCTATATATATATATTATTTTTTATATTGTGTGCGGGTAACTTTAACTTTGAAAGATGGTCGTTGGATGAGGCGAATCCGATGGTCCAAAGATGGCAAATTTGAGCACTACTGGCCGTTGGATATCATCTAGATTCCACCAGATTTTGCCACATGTATAATCTAGAAGACTCCACGGTTGAACTTAAGCATAATGCACAAACATCAAAACACAAGCACTTCTTATTTGTTCTAGAATCATCCGTATCAGAATTGCCCAAATGTTTTTCTACATGATTTGCCATTATTTGTTTTTACTTTATGTCTTACGACGCACAATTCCATGAATATTAAAATATATTAGCTTTCTTATAAAAACTAGATGATTTTGAATGAAATGAACTATAAGAATTAAACAAACATCAACATCCTACATATATGACTCAAAGCTTGCATGCTATAATGTGGTGTTTATTCATAATTTGGTTGCCAAATCTCATGCATGCAATGCACGTGTACCTTACTCTAGTCTAAATGGTGTTTGTGTGTGTGTTGTGCGTGTTGAGGTGCAAATTGTCTTTTTTGGGTACACGTTAAGCTTGTTCTTCCGAAATTTCAAGCCACGCCTTGTTATGCCGAAAATTCAAGCTAGCGTCTCTGTCTATCGTGCTGCGAAACTCCCGCCTCTTCAACCCGCGCCTTGTTAGCCTGAAATATTTAAGATATATCTTTGTCTCGTTGTGCTCCGACAACTCCCTCCATCTCAACCCGCGCCTTACTATTCCGAAATTACAACGCGTGCGAAAACTCCCACCTCCTGTGAAATCCTGACACACGAAATGCCCGTGGTACCCCTGAACCAAAAGAACTGCCTCAAATTGGTGGGGGTACTTTCGTAACTTACCCCACATTTCGGACAAGCGCGTCTCTAAGCCATGGTTCCCCACTGCCATCCCATCCGCCCACCCTTTCGTACACCAATGCCGTGAAAACCCGCGACGAAACCCCACACCCTGCTCCGTCCGCCACCCAGCCGGAGCCTCATCCCCAACGACGTCGTCCATAGCAACACATCGACGTCCCTCATCCGCCGTACCGGATGAGGATCCGTCATCGATCTCATCATCCCGCCGGTCAGCCACCCCGTCCTCCACCTCCAAGGAGATGCCCCGACGTTCCCCTCGTCTTTCGCGCCACCTCCATTCCCACACCACCGTCTTCACCTGCACCACCGGAAGAGCATCATCATCACCGTTTCCTCGGATGAAGCTGCGGCCTAATCGGTGCCACCAAAGAGGTTGTACACTAATCGTCGCATTTTCTTATTGATTCGATCTCACGGTGCTGCCGGCGCTCGGTCCCGAGCCGACACGGCGCGACTCCATCCACGGCAGCATCGCCGGCCACTTCCTCCACGGCGTCGCTCCCTCGGCAGCGACGTCCACATCAGTAGGAGCTGCTGCTGCTTTAGCTCTCGCTCGCGCTGCTGCTCTGCTCTTGCTCTCGGTCCCCTGCCTGGTCTGCTCTTGCTATTGCTCTTGCTCGCGCTGCTGCTCTAGCTCTTGCTCTTGCTTGCGATGCTTCTCCGATTTAGCTACACTTCAGTCGACTGTATCGACTTTTGGGTCAGTCGATTTTCAGGGGGGGGGGGGCTCGCCGGAGTGAAGGAAGAACCAGCCGCAGCGGGGAGGGGGGCTCGCCGGAGAGGTACCCCAGTATCTATCTTAGGGTTCAGGATGGGAGGCGGTGGTTGCCGGCGGTGGCGAGGCATTGGCGTGCCGGTGGCGTGGGGATCGCCGGAGAAAAAGCTCGGCACAGGGGGGGCTAGAGGGATGGCCGAGGCGGCGGCGGACCAGCGGTGGGGAGTGTTTTCGGGGCGGGCGGGGCGGCGCACCACTGGCCGCGGGTGGCGGGGGGCTGCTGTTTGGCCGGTGGTGGCTGGTGGCTTAGGGGGGTGGAGGTTGAAGATGAACCCTAGGCCCTTGATTTTGTATCCAACGGCTGCAAAATCGACTGACCAGAGATGAAAAAGTCAGTCTACCGATGTGTAGCCTCACCTTGCTAGTGCGTTTAGTTTCGACAACAAAATTCAGTTTCGACAGTTAAGTTCAGTTTCGACAGTTAAGTTCAGTTTCGACAGTTAAATTCAGTTTCGACAGTTAAGTTCAAAGATGAGGGGCTGATGTATTTTACATCTAGCACTTTGTGGTTATGTATTTTACGTCATGTATTTGAGATGCTATTAGAATTCCACTCAGGTTAACGTTGTTCGTTGTTTCTCTTGTCCTGCTTCAGCCTCGACGTCGTACAACTCACCGGAGCTGCTCCAACGACGAAACCCTCCATCACAGCGGAGCAGTACCTCGGGCTCCATCTCCAGACGCCTAAGATCTTCTTCCCCTCCTCCGATAGCCAAGTTAGCCGGAGCATCCTCATCGGCCAACCCAATCATGCTGAGATCGATATGGCTTCGCCAAAGAGGTTGTACACTTGTTGCATCTCTTTTTTTACTCTACATGTTATATATATTGTCCACTGAGCACTCGTAGTAACGGGAAATACGATTATTTTATCCTACTATATGACAAGCAGTGAGGTACCAGGCAACTTAGCTATCCGTGATGGACTCTCTTGAATGCCATCATTATTTATCTCTGTGCGTTTGAGCTGTGCATTTGTCGATGGGCCTGAGAGTTGAGCTAGTATGGCAGTGGCCTGGGTCCAAAGTAATAGAAGTAGCACGAAAACAATTTTTAGTGTAGGATTTTCCTTGCTCAAGCCTGCCTACTAGAATCGCCAGTGCTTGAAAGGAAAAGTGAATGAAAAAGATCGGAATTGGAAAGTTTCCTATGGTACTACTTTTCATGAATTTGGTGCAAAGGAATGGAGCAAAGGAAAACTGTAGGATTTGTTCCTTTAGTGTCTCCTTGAAAGAAAAACCGTAGGAATTCTAATTTCCACTTCTCCTCCTTTTCATATTCCTATTCATCAAGCACAAGACTAAGAGATAGTAGCATAATAGCATTATAACCGTACATTTTCTTGTGGTTTGACTTAATCTCACCATGCTTTTTTGCATCCTGTGATCTTCCAATTGTTGTGAATCAAACACCCAGATTGGCAGAAATCCTGTGTTTTTAAATTCTCTGTTTTGCACGTGCATTCCTATCTTATTCCTGTCTATTTCCTATCCCTGTATTGTTAGAATCCTCAAATTCAAACAAGCCCTAACTCAATTACTTCTGTTACAGATATGTCTCAAAGAAAACCTTGTGTGGTTTGTCCTGCTCCTGCGGCGCTGTGTTCCACCCCAGCTCAGCTGCTCCAACGACGGAAGGGTTCACCACGGCAGGGATCCGCTCTCCAGACTGTCTTTCGCCGCCTCAGATCTTCTTCCCCGCCGCCGGCAGCCACGACAACTGCATTACCATCATCAACTGAGCAGATGACCTTGAGGACTACACGGGTCCGCAAGAGAGGTCGCACTCTTCCGTGTCTGCTTACATTATGCGTCGCTTAATATGATGACATGCAACATTATCATCGTTTTCACCTATTAGACTCCGAGTCAGGTCCAAACTAATGCTGAAACTTGAGTTTTTAAATGGTTGTGGGGTACATATTGGGGCATCAATCAGTACTGTCTGTCTACTATCTGGTTAATCTCCAGTGTCTACTATGAGTTTCATGTTGGGTGCAAACAAACATTAAAGGAGCCATTATCTGTATTTTTTTAACTAAAGCTATTATCTGCCTGCTATCATTGGTTTTGGGTCTATCCACAGTTTGCTACCATCACTCTGGATTTGTGCATGCACTCCTTACATAATCTCACTAGGTTTTATTCCTATGCATGCCAGTTATTGTACACAATGGAACTGATCATGTAGAGAAAAAGAGACGAGCCTTGCGTGGCAATAAAATTGCATGCAGACGTCGTTCCATGGTGGGCGCAAAGGCAGCCCCCCCTCCACCCATTTTGGATCATAATCAAGAGGAAGATAACTGTTCTGAGGGGGATTCAGAAGGACAAGACCACTCCTATTTACCCCATGAGGTATTCACTCTAACTTGGCATGCTGATGTTGGTAATATCATGCATATGGTGCCTTGCATTGCTTACTGTATACATTAAAGATGTCATCTGCTTAGTTTAGACATGCTTTGTGTCAATGCCATCTGTTTAGTTTCTTTATCGTATATGTGAATCATGCAATGCCATCTTGTCTAGCCAGGCATCATATATGTGAATTTTGCAATGCCACCCTGGTTAGCCAGTCATCTTATATGTGAATTATATCATGCCATCATTTTTATTACGTGTTAAATTTGTCAACAATTTTAGTACATTCAATTACTCTTCCTGTGCATCAGCCATTCGGCATGGTCATGGAAAAATCTGGAGTGGAAACAAGGTCTTCAGAGCAGACAATGCTATCTAACGAAGCGCATGTCTTGCTGGTTACCGATAGCTCCTCAGAGGAGGATTTAGAGACAGATGACAAGTCATATTTCCCCCCGATGTGCATGCCCTAACTTGGCAGGGTTATGTTGCTCATATCGTGCGTATGGTATCTTGCATTGCTATGTCATTTGCTTAGTTTAGACATGCTTTGTGTGAATGCCACCTGTTTAGTGTCTAATTACCATATATGTGAATTATGCAATGCCATCTTGTTGCAAGACATTATATATGTGAATTATGCAATGTTATCTTGTTGCAAGGCAGTATGTATGTGAATTATGCAATGCCATGCTGTTTAGGCAAGCGTCATATATGTGAATTATATCATGCCATCCTTTTTTTGTATTTCTCATTGCTTTTGTCAACAATGTTTGTATATTCAACTGCTCTTCCTGTGCATCAGCTATTTGAATTGGTGATGGAGAAATCTGGAGTGAAAACAGGGTCTTCAGAGTAGACAATGCTACCTGCTGAAGCAGATATCTTGCTGGTTACAGATAGCTCTTCAGAGGAGGATTCAGAGGCAGATGACCAGTCCTATTATCCCCCTAAGGTGTATGCTCAAACTTGGCAGGGTTATATTACTCATATAATGCATATGTTGTATTGCAATGCTTAGTTTTTACATCATATACACAATATTGAATGCCATCTCCTTAGTTGACACATCATATATGCGATTGCCCTATGCTCACTTCCTTAGTATATAAATCATATATTTGAATTATGTCATGCCATGATGTTTACATAGACAACATGTATCTGAATTATGGCATGCCAACTCATTTTCTAAAGAGATAATATAGTTATATCATCTCATCCTGTTTACATAGTCATCATATTTTAAATCATGTCATTCTATCCTTGAATTATATCATGCCATCATGTTTTTATCGACGACATGTTTGTGATTTATGGCATGCCAACCACTTTAATAGACACATCGTATAGTCATATCATGTCATCCTGTTTACATAGTCATCATATTTTGAAGTATGTCATTCTATCCTGTTTAGTTAGCCATCATACATGTGAAATTGTGTCATGCTATCCTGTTTAATTAGCCATCATATATGTGAAATTATGTCCTGCTATTCTGTTTGCTTAGACAACATAAATGTGAATTATTTCATGCCCTGTTTTCTTCCCTACTATCCATTGCACCTGTCTATCTTACAATGTCTGTACATTCAATTACTTTTCTTGTTTATCAGCCATTTCAATTGGAGGGAGTGATGGCAGTATCTGTGGGAGTAAAAACACGGTCTTCAGAAAAGATCGTGCTACCTGTCGATGCAGATAGAACCATGGTTGTACTTGCCGAAGAACCATCCCCACCACACATAACCCACACTCATGCAGATTGTACCCCTACCCAGTTGGATAGAGAACCAGCTACACCCCTTCTAACCCCAACCCCAACAGATAGACACCCAGTTCCCGTTGACACATCACCGTCTCCACCACAGAGCACCCAAACACGAGCAGTTAGTAAGGCAACTGCAGTGCCCAAATCACGAGGACCACCACTCCGAACCCGAAGTCAACGCTTAAAGCAGCAGAAGAATTGTTCTCAGCTCAGGTTCCGTGGCTATGGTTCATACTACTTTGCTCTTGCATCACTGTATTTGCTGATACCAACAAATTTCAAATTTGAAGGATGCAATTGAAACTCCAATGGCGCAACAGGTATGTTTTAAACCTGTTTCTTCAACGTGTTTGGCTGTTTGCTGTTGTAACTTGCTCTATGTTGATTTCAATTTCAATTGAATAAACAGTTATGTTCTCATGCCACGCACACTACAAGTGTTGTTATTGCTGTGTAGTTTCCCACACTTATATTCTGTCTATGCTGCTTTGTCTTAAATAGATATGATTCGAACTGTATCTATCTTGATTTGGCAACATAAACTAGAATGATATAGACCATACAGTGACCATACTAAATAGATATATGTTTGTTTCATGCTGTTATCCTGTCCACCTTACTACTGAACTGGTTTACCAAAATGAGTTTCATATACTACATTGTAAACCTGAGATGTGTTTGTTTGTTTCTCTTTTAGAACGCGGATAAAATACTGGAGAAGAGTACCCTGTTATGCAATGGTAAAGGAAGTAATGCAGATAAGGTTCAAGATAGTGAGACATCCCTGTTGGTCTCCAAGAAAGCTGATAAAAACTATATTGAAGACACTAAGACAACCCCAAAGTCCTGTCTTGATGTAGTGTTCGAGTTACCGGCTACCACTGCTGGCACCAGCTCTTCGAACTCGTTGCTTGAATCAGTTCGGCTTCTTGAGTCTCAACTTCAAGTTGGAAGACATCGATCAGATGTTATGCGACAGGAAGCCGAAGGACTGAGGAAGTCCCTGCAGAATTCAGATGCATACTTTCTGGTGCAACAGCAAGCGCTAGAGGACTTAAGCGCCAAACAAGAGAAAGTTAATAAGCTTGCTAAGCATCTTGCCAGCATTGTGGGTACCCAGGATATTGTTTCTTGAGCTCTTCTGAAGTGGTTTCAGTTCTGGACTTGTTTTGCTGCGACGTTTATATGCTGCTATGTTCCCTATATTTGCACTAGTGGCGAACTTTGATGCCCAGTGGATGTAATATGTGTAATAGCCGTGATAGCCTAGTGTAAGTTGCTTGCTTATTTATTTCCTTGTTGTCTTGTTTATTTGTTTGCTTGTAGTCAGTGTAGTTCTTTTTCTGCGGTTTGCTAGTGGCTGCAATAACCTATTTTTTAAAACTAGGCCACAATAACCATGGGCTAATATTTACTGTAGTGACACTGGGCCTCCTATGGGCCGTAGAAACAGTTGGCCTTCTACGGGCCGTATAAACAGTGGGCCTTCTATGGGTCATAGAAATAGTGGGCCTTCTACGGGCCATAGAAACAATGGGCCTTCTACAGGCCGTATCATCAATGGGCCTTATACGGGCCGTATGATCGATTGGCCAAACATGGGCCAAACAGACCGCATTCTGGCCGTAAACGGGCTAGAGTTGGAATCGTCCATTCATGGGCCGACCATAACGGGCCATCAATAATAGGCTGTATTTTATGACGCTATGAAAACAACCCAATGTATTAACGGACCACAAATGGGCCGACTGTAACCACGGGCTGAATTTGGCCCATAAGCAGAAAATGACAGTAACGGGCCGTAAGTAAAAGAATGCTGGAAAATAGCCCAAGAATAAATGGGCTCTGAGAAGGCCGAAAGATAACATGGGCTAGAAATGGCCCAACGGAATAACGGGCCGTTAATGGGTATAAAGTGATACACAGTTCTTTACGGGCCAGTTTCACCACGGGCCGTTAATGGGTGTAAAGTGATACATTGTTCATTACGGGCCAGTTTCACCACGGGCCGTTAATAGGCCAAGAGTTACATAGGGCCTCATATGGGCCGAAAGACGTCATGGGCCATACATGGGCCAGAAGTGAAAATGGGCTGGAATCATATTGGATGGCCCAGATGACGCTACTGGGCCTAATTTGAATAGGGCGTAACGGGCCTTGGGTTAGCGGGCTGTAAATGGGCTATATGCGAATAGGCCGTTAACAGGCTTTCCATGGGCCGGCCCGCCACCTTTTGACCAAGTCAAACGGGCCGGCCTTTTCACAGGAATGGGCCTCTATTGGGCCGTTCCACGTGTCGACGTATCATAGGCACCTTCTGTCCAATGAGTGCATGACATCTGTCCAGCGATGAGCTGACACATGTTTCCTCCAGCCAATGATGATTTTACACGTGGAAAATCCCCATTAGTCGGGGCTATTAATGGGTTATCGGATCCAAAACCCGACCCGATAGCTTAACGACGTTCCGTTACGGTGGATGCCATGTGTCGGTCACCCTTGACGAACACACTTCTGTGACGCGCGATTTATCATCATGGAAGTGGACACTTCCGTGATGATAATTTTGGTAATGTCATGGAACACTTCTACGACAACACATGTATGACTATCTTGATTCTGTCATAAATTTTTCATGGATGTACATGCATGACAGAAAACGTGACCTACTGTGACAAACACGTATCTTCACGGAAGTGTATTTTTTTTGTAGTGAGAGACCGTCCCAACAGTGCGTAACACGGCTGACCAACCACCACGTGGCCCGGACAGGACGACGGCTCAAGCCGAACACCAACCCGTACTACCTCGCCGTAAAAGCAGAGACACAACAGCTCGGGAATATACGTATGAACTACGACAAGAATTGGAAAACACAGCAGGTCAGACCAGACCGATCTATGGATCGCGGGGGCGTGCCCCAACGCGCGAAGACGGCTACTTAGCCGGATGCGCCAGGCATAACCACGCCCGGGCCGAAAACCGCATACGGACAACATCCGAATTGCGTCGCGACTTGGCCAGATACAGAGGCGCCGCACACCCCTCTGCTTCACTGATGAAGTAATGGAGCATGACTTCCCAGAAGGGTTTAAACCCATGAATATCGAATCATATGAGGGAAAACAGATCCCGCGGTATGGATTGAGGACTTTCTTCTCCACATTCATATGGCTCGCGGTGATGATCTTCATGCCATCAAATAACTCCCACTAAAGCTCAAGGGACCAGCTCGGCACTGGTTAAACAGCCTGCCAGAAAACTCCATCAACAGCTGGGAGGACTTGGAAGACGCCTTCCGTGACAACTTCCAAGGCACATATGTTCGACCCCCGGATGCCGATGACTTAAGTCACATAGTTCAACAGCCCGGAGAGTCGGTCAGGAAATTCTAGACTCGGTTCCTAATTAAAAAGAACCAGGTCATCGACTGTCCGGATGCCAAAGCCCTAGCGGCCTTTAAACATAGCATCCTCGATGAATGGCTCGCCCGACACCTCGGCCAAGAAAAGCCAAAGTCCATGGCAGCCCTCACGGCACTTATGACCCACTTTTGCGCGGGCGAAGATAGTTGGCTAGCTCGTAGCAGCAACAATGCAAGCGAACCTGGCACCTCTGAGGCCAGGAATAGCAATGGCAAGCCCCGACGCAACAGACATAAGCGTCAGAACAACGGTGACAACACCGAAGAAATGACGGTCAACGCCGGATTCAATGGCGCCAAGTCCGGTCAGCGGAAGAAGCCATTTGAAAGAAACAATTTGGGCTCGTCCAGTTTGGACCGAGTACTCGATCGACCGTGTAAGATCCACGGCACCCCCGACAAGCCTGCCAATCATACCAACAGAAGCTGTTGGGTCTTTAAATAGGCCGACAAAATAAATGCCGATCGTAAGGAAAAGGGGTCGCCTAGTGAGGACGATGACGAGGAGCCCCGTCCACCGAACACAGGGAGGCAGAAGAAATTCCCCCACAGGTCAAAACGGTGAACATGATATACGTTACTCACATCCCTAAGAGGGAGTGCAAACACTCGCTCAGGGACGTCTACGTGATAGAGCCAGTCGCCCCAAAATTCAATCCATGGTCATCCTGCCCGATCACTTTTAATCGCAGGGCCCATCCGACCAGTATTCATCACGGTGGTTCAACCGCACTGGTTCTGGACCCAATCATTGATGGGTTCCACCTTACGCGAGTCCTTATGGACGACGGTAGCAGCCTTAACCTGCTTTATCAGGACACAGTCCAGAAAATGGGCATTGATCCCTCAAGAATCAAGCCCACAATAACTACCTTTAAAGGAGTGATACCAGGTGTAGAAGCTCGCTGCACGGGCTCAATCACATTGGAGGTCGTCTTTGGTTCGCCAGACAACTTCTGAAGCGAAGACTTGATCTTCTACATCGTCCCCTTCCGCAGCGGCTATCACGCACTCTTGGGACGAACCGCATTTGCTTGCTTCAATGCGGTCCCACACTATGCCTATCTCAAACTCATGATGCCTGGGCCACACGGTGTTATAACAGTCAATGGAAACACGGAACGCTCCCTCCGTACCATGGAGCACACCGCAGCCCTGACAGCGTAAGTACAGGGCGGCCTTCTCAAGCAGAACATCAATTCAGCGGCCAAGCCCCCGGACACTACTAAACGAGTCCGGATTACTCCGCGCCATAACAGTCCAACTCGTCAGGAGCTCGACTAGCAATTCGGCCTCTGTCTCTGTCCTGACCGAATTGCGGCGTATGTACCGCGCGTACATAACTACGCACTAAAAATACCATGGGCAAAGACGGAGGCATAACACGATCATGGTCCAACATACGGCTCGACCTTACCTGGACACTCATACTTTCACTTTTCTTTTTTTCTCCCTTTTCAGGTTTCTTTCCCACGGGTCCCTCACTAAGGCCTGATAATCGATCCTTTCGAAGGATAAACATACCAAGGATGAAATCATCATAGACGTGGGGCAGAATATTTCGATGGCCTTTTTGAAGACCGCTTTGCCTGTTTTCAGGACCCGCCCGCAGCTTTCCCTTGGTCTTGGCATGTTAAATGGCCCTATTGCTTATTGCATCATCTGTACAAGTACGTTTTAACGTATTATTCAGACTATAATGGAAAGAGTTCTTCGACCCAATCTATGTGGTCCTGTCTCACTTCTTAATCCATATTTTACTGTTTTTGTCGATTACCCCATACACTTCGGCACGACTTACCTCACCAGGGGCTCCATTGAGCCTCCTACGTGTACAACAAGTCCGAATACTATTTATAGTATAATCCCCCCCGAATATTGCATTATATGCATCAGCTCCGAATCATGTCTTTCATCAATAGTTGGGTTGCCCAGCTCCTGTGCTTGCTACCTTATGTTCCGTGTTATCCGCTAGGGTAGTAAAGGGAGAACTACTGCGATTGTGCTGCTGGTTCATCCGGACAAGCACCTCGGTAGAGAAAGCTGAAAACTGACTGTCATGATATGGCAAGAGCTGGTCAGCTATTCGGCGGCTATGTATAAATCTCTTATGATTTTTCCGCTTTACGCGAAGGATCGACTCTTACCTGATCAGGCGTTCACAGCGCCCCAGTCCGGATAGACAAATACTGACTAGGGACTGCGCCTACACTCTTATTGTAAAACTCCTATGGCTAAGTGAGGGTAATGAAGCCATATAGTCCGATTGCCTAGTTCGCAACGCTAACACCTCCTTAAAGGACCAAAATCTTGGATCAAAGCGTGTTTTGGTGCCAACCGAACACCCCATACTACCTACATGGGGGCTGAAGCCGACGACTGGCCAACCCTCAGATTTCACAAACGGCCACACATGACGAAATATTTTTTAAAAAAATCCAGCAATATATTTTACACAAAAGCTTTGTCTCATAAGTGGAGGACTAAATTACATGAATATATTCATTCCAAGATAATGTCCTTCGCACATTGGCCCTCCACAATGTGGGCCCCCTCCAGGACATCGGGAAAATATCGCTCAGGTGTGCGGTGCTCCTTACCTTCGGGTGGATCTTCGGTCGCGAGCTTGATGGCGTTCATCTTCGCCCACTGCACTTTTACATGGGCGAAGGCCATCCGTGCACCTTCGATGCAGACTGATCGCTTGATGGCGTCGAGCCGAGGACAGGCATCGACCAGCCGCTTCACGAGCCTGAAGTAGCTGCTAGGCATGGCTTCGGTAGGCCAGAAACGGATAATCAAATCCTTCATGGCCAATCCGGCCATGCTGTGCAGCTCGGTCGGCTGTTTCAGCTGATCGGTGAGGGACACTGGATGCTTTGGCGCAAGATATTGCGACCAGAACAGTTTCTCCATTGAGCTCCCCTCTTCGGCTCGGAAGAATTCTGCAGCATCAGCAACACTGTGGGTCATATCCGCAAAGGCTCCTGGAGAACTCCAAATTCGGGTCAGCAAGAGGTACCTTTTCTGCACATATTTGCTCTGCATAATAAAGGTCTTACCCGCCGCAATTTGCTTGGCCTCTTGAATCTCCCGGAAAACAACCTGGGCTTCAACCCGGGTTTCTTCTGCACTTTGGCGGGCCTTCGCAAGTTCGGACTCCTGGTCCGCAGCCTTGTGCTCCAAGGACTCGCACCTCTCTACGGCGTCCTTGAGCTCCTGCTGCACCTCCTCGACCCTCGCCTCATGCTTTTTGCGGGCGGCTACTGCTTTCTCCGCTTTCCTTTGGGCAGCGGTCAATGCGCTCTTGAGGGATTCCACCTCGGACGCATCTCCTAGGAAATATCATAATAACATGATCAGTACTATACCAACTCATACCATAATAATTTGAATAGGTCGTTACATACCTTGCTTGTCCTCTAATTGTTTCCGGACACGGCCGAGCTCTGCATCGGCTTGCTCTAGCCTCTCCTTTAGTTCGGAGACTTCAGCAGAATGAGCGGTCGCCACTAGCATTGACGCCTATTTATCCACAGTGACACACACACATTAAGTCTCCTGCGAAACATTATTTGATCCTTTGTCCGGCTTTTTTGCAAGCCGAACAGAGTCTCAGGGGCTACTATCTATACTACGACATTTCCTTTTGTGCCACATACCTTAAAGTCTGTTAGAAGGCTGGCATAGGCTTCGGCCAGCCTGCTTTTTGCGGACGAAACTTTCTCAACCACCGTACCCATAAGGGTACGGTGTTCCTCCACAATGGAAGCACCTCGAAGTGCTTCCACGAGATTATCCGGTGCCTCTGGATGGACAGAGGACACCAGCGGAATAGGCACACCTCCTTCTTTTGAAGGAGGCTGCTTACGGTCTCCCGTACCTCTCCATGTTCTAGGAGGGTCCTTTGGGACAACACTTCGGCGTCGTCCATAGTGTTGGGGGAGGAGGCCAGCGGAGGCGACTCGCTGTCCATCACATTTGGATCCAGCGAATTCCCCGAAGATGAGGATCGCTGGGGGTGGACGCGAGCCAGACTGCAGCATTTAATTTGATGTATTAAAACCACAAAATAGGAAGCTGGATATACGTAAATGCCTTTGAGTACTTATGATTCGGCCATGGGCTTCTGCCTGGGACGCCACTTGGGGCTGTCGTTGGTGTCTGACTCAGAGTGCCCGGAAGGGAGATTTTCTCCCTCTTGGACGCTTCTGCCTCCAGATCTATGGAGGCCGCCCTCTTCTTTCTCCCCTCCTTAGGGGGAGAATGGCTTTCCTCTTCCTCCTCCTCATCGTCTTCGCTAGGGGAAGAGTGGGTTTCGGTGTCCTCGGATGCCGCCTCCGAAATGCCTTTACGGCGGAGGCCGGCCCTTGCCCCCTGGTCCTTCTTCTTGGCCTTCTTCTCAGGTGCTTTGTAGGGTGCCGAAACCAGCATCTTCGTCAGAAGTGGGATAGCTGGGTTTTCGGGCAGCGGAGCCGGACACTGAACCCACTCCGCCTTCTTTATCCAACCCTGAAAAACAAACGGAGAAGCTTAGACATCTCCCTTGTATGCACGGATAGAGGATACACCATGGAACATAGAAAACTTACCGCACTGGCTGGATGAGTCATGTCGTGGTCGCGGTCCTCGGTCGTATTCGACCATATTTGGTTGGCCTTGAAGAGCACTGTAACGCCCACGATGCAGCGATATCTCCCACATGTCGAGGCACGACTTAGAGGCATAACCGCATTGTGGTTTTGTCGCAAGAAGGGTCATCTTCACACAATCCCATGTAATGAACAAGAAAGGGATAATAGAGTTGGCTTACAATCGCCACTTCACACAATGCTCAAATAAGTTCATACATCATCCAGAGTACACACATAGACCGACTACGGCCAAATCCAAAAGAAAAGAAGATAACCCCAAATGCTAGATCCTGGATCGTTCCAACTGGGCTCCACTACTGATCATCAAGAAAAGAAACATAGTAACGACCAAGGTCCTCATCGAACTCCCGCTTGAGTTCGGTAGCATCACCTGCACTGGCATCATCGGCACCTACAACTGTTTTCGTAGTATCTGTGAGTCACAAGGACTCAGCAATCTCAAAACCCGCGAGATCAAGACTATTTAAGCTTATGGGTAGGATGGGGTGATGAGGTGGAGTTGCAGCAAGCGCTAAGCAAAATATGGTGGCTAACATACGAGTACAAGAGTAAGATGAGAAACTATGCAACGGTCGTGAAGCTAGAAGTGATCAAGAAGTGATCCTGAGCTACTTACGTTCATACATAACCCAAACCATGTTCACTTCCCGGACTCCGCCGAAAAGAGACCATCACGGCTACACACGCGGTTGATTCATTTTAATTAAGTCAAGTGTCAAGTTCTCTACAACCGGATATTAACAAATTCCCATCTGCCACATAACCGCGGACATGGCTCTCGAAAGATTATACCCTGCAGGGGTGTCCCAACTTAGCCCATCACAAGCTCTCACGATCAACGAAGGATATTCCTTCTCCCGGAACAACCCTATGAGACTCAGAATCCCGGTTACAAGACATTTCGACAATGGTAAAACAAGACCAGCAAGACCACCCGAATGTGCCGACGAATCCCGATAGGAGCTGCACATATCTCGTTCTCAGGGCACACCGGATGAGCCAGACGTCGGGTTGGCATAGACCCTGGTTGCGCAGGGGGCGCCGGACATCTGCCACATAACCGCGGGCATGGCTCTCGAAAGTTTATACCCTGCAGGGGTGTCCCAACTTAGCCCATCACAAGCTCTCACGATCAAAGAAGGATATTCCTTCTCCCAGAACAACCCGATTAGACTCGGAATCCCGGTTACAAGACATTTCGACAATGGTAAAACAAGACCAGCAAGACCATCCGAATGTGCCGACAAATCCCGATAGGAGCTGCACATATCTCGTTCTTAGGGCACACCGGATGAGCCAGTCGTCGGGTTGGCATAGACTCTAGTTGCCCAGGGGGCGCCGGACTGAAGAAAATATGCCCTAGAGGCAATAATAAAGTTATTATTTATTTCCTTATATCATGATAAATGTTTCTTATTCATGCTAGAATTGTATTAACCGTAAACGTAATACATGTGTGAATACATAGACAAACAGAGTGTCAGTATTATGCCTCTACTTGACTAGCTCGTTGAATCAAAGATGGTTAAGTTTCCTAGCCATAGACATGAGTTGTCATTTGATTAACGGGGTCACATCATTAGAGAATGATGTGATTGACTTGACCCATTCCGTTAGCATAGCACTTGATCGTTTAGTTTGTTGCTATTGCTTTCTTCATGACTTATACATGTTCCTATGACTATGAGATTATGCAACTCCCGTTTACCGGAGGAACACTTTGTGTGCTACCAAACATCACAACATAACTGGGTGATTATAAAGGTGCTCTATAGGTGTCTCCGAAGGTACTTGTTGGGTTGGCGTATTTCGACATTAGGATTTGTCACTCCGATTGTCGGAGAGGTATCTCTGGGCCCTCTCGGTAATGCACATCACCTAAGCCTTGCAAGCATTGCAACTAATGAGTTAATTGCGAGATGATGTATTATGGAACGAGTAAAGAGACTTGCTGGTAATGAGATTGAACTAGGTATTGAGATACCGACGATCGAATCTCGGACAAGTAACATACCGATGACAAAGGGAACAACGTATGTTGTTATACGGTTTGACCGATAAAGATCTTCGTAGAATATGTGGGAGCCAATATGAGCATCCAGGTTCCGCTATTGGTTATTGACCGGAGACGTGTCTCGGTCATGTCTACATTGTTCTCAAACCCGTAGGGTCCGCACGCTTAAGGTTTCGATGACAGTTATATTATGAGTTTATGAGTTTTGATGTACCGAAGGAGTTCGGAGTCCCGGATTAGATCGGGGACATGACGAGGAGTCTCGAAATGGTCGAGACGTAAAGATCGATATATTGGACGACTATATTCGGACATCGGAAAGGTTCCGAGTGATTCGGGTATTTTTCGGAGTACTGTAGAGTTACAGGAATTCGCCGGGGAGTATATGGGCCTTATTGGGCCATACAGGAATAGAGGAGAGAGGCCAAAAGGAAGGAGGCCTGCGCCCCCCTCTGGTCCGAATTGGACAAGGGGTGCAGCCCCCTTTTCCTTCTCCCTCTCCTCCTCTTTCCTTCTCTCCTACTCCAAAAAGGAAAGGAGGAGTCCTACTCCCGGTAGGAGTAGGACTTACCCCTTGGCGCGCCCTCGTCCTAGGCCGGCCGCCTCCCCCCTTGTTTCTTTATATACATGGGCAGGGGGGCACCTCTAGACACACAAGTTGATCAAGTTGATTGTCTCTTAGCTGTGTGCGGTGCCCCCCTCCACCATAGTCCACCTCGATAATACTATAGCGGTGCTTAGGCGAAGCCCTGCGTCGGTAGAACATCAACATCGTCACCACGCCGTCGTGCTAACGAAACTCTCCCTCAACACTCGGCTGGATCAGAGTTCGAGGGACGTCATCGGGCTGAACGTGTGCTGAACTCGGAGGTGCCGTGCGTCCGGTACTTGATCGGTCGGATCGTGAAGACATACGACTACATCAACCGTGTTGTGCTAACGCTTCCGCTTTCGGTCTACGAGGGTACGTGGACGACACTCTCCCCTCTCATTGCTATGCATCACCATGATCTTGCGTGTGCGTAGGAAATTTTTTGAAATTACTACGTTCCCCAACAGTGGCATCCGAGCCTAGGTTTTATGCGTTGATGTTGTGCACGAGTAGAATACAAGTGAGTTGTGGGCGATATAAGTCATACTGCTTACCAGCATGTCATACTTTGGTTCGGCGGTATTGTTGGATGAAGCGGCCCGGACCGACATTACGCGTACGCTTACGCGAGACTGGTTCTACCGACGTGCTTTGCACACAGGTGGCTGGCGGATGTCAGTTTCTCCAACTTTAGTTGAACCAAGTGTGGCTATGCCCGGTCCTTGCGAAGGTTAAAATAGTACCAACTTGACAAACTATCGTTGTGGTTTTGATGCGTAGGTAAGAATGGTTCTTGCTAATCCCGTAGCAGCCACGTAAAACTTGCAACAACAAAGTAGAGGACGTCGAACTTGTTTTTGCAGGGCATGTTGTGATGTGATATGGTCAAGACATGATGCTAAATTTTATTGTATGAGATGATCATGTTTTGTAAGCGAGTTATCGGCAACTGGCAGGAACCATATGGTTGTCGCTTTATTGTATGGAATACAATCGCGCTGTAATGCTTTACTTTATCACTAAGCGGTAGCGATAGTCGTGTAAGCATAAGATTGGCAAGACGACAACGATGCTACGATGGAGATCAAGGTGTCGTGCCGGTGACGATGGTGATCATGACGGTACTTCGGAGATGGAGATCACAAGTACAATATGATGATGGCCATATCATATCAATTATATTCATTGCATGTAATGTTTATCTTTTATGCATCTTATCTTGCTTTGATTGAAGGTAGCATTATAAGATGACCCCTCACTAAATTATCAAAGTATAAGTGTTCTCCCTGAGTATGCACCGTTGCGAAAGTTCTTCGTGCTGAGACACCACATGATGATCGAGTGTGATAGGCTCTACTTTCAAATACAACGGGTGCAAAACAGTTGCACACGCGGAATACTCAGGTTAAACTTGACGAGCCTAGCATATAACAGATATGGCCTCGAAACACGGAGACCGGAAGGTCGAGTGTGAATCATATAGTAGATATGATCAACATAGTGATGTTCACCATTGAAACTACTCCATCTCACGTGATGATCGGACATGGTTTAGTTGATATGGACCCGTGATTAAGTGGGAGTTCTTATAATATGATTAATTGAACTATTGAAACTACCCCATCTCTGTCTAAGTGGGAGTTCTTATAATATGATTAATTGAACTTTAATTTATCATGAACTTAGTCCTGGTAGTATTAGCATATCTATGTTGTAGATCAATAGCTCGCCTTTAGCTCCCTGTTTTATTTTTGATATGTTCCTAGAGAAAAACTAAGTTGAAAGATGTTAGTAGCAATGATGCGGATTGGATCCGTGATCTGAGGTTTATCCTCATTGCTGCACAGAAGAATTATGTCCTTGATGCACCGCTAGGTGACAGACCTATTGCAGGAGCTGATACAGACGTTATGAACGTTTGGCTAGCTTAATATGATGACTACTTGATAGTTTAGTGCACCATGCTTAGCAGCTTAGAATCGGGACTTCAAAGACGTTTTGAACGTCATGGACCATATGAGATGTTCCAGGAGTTGAAGTTAATATTTCAATTAAATACCCGAGTTGAGAGATATGAAGTCTCCAACAAATTCTATAGCTAAAAGATGGAAGAGAATAGCTCAAGCAGTGAGCATGTGCTCAGATTGTCTGGGTACTACAATCGCTTGAATCAAGTGGGAGTTAATCTTCTAGATAAAATAGTGATTGACAGAATTCTCTAGTCACCATCACCAAGTTAGTAGAACTTCGTGATGAACTATAATATGCAAGGGATAACGAAAATGATTCCCAAGCTCTTCGTGATGCAAAAAACGGCGAAGGTAGAAATCAAGAAAAACATCAAGTGTTGATGGTTTACAATACCACTAGTTTCAAGAGAAAGGGCAAAGGGAAGAAGGGGAACTTCAAGAAGAACGACAAACAAGTTGCTGCTCAAGTGAAGAAACCCAAGTCTGGACCTAAGCCTGAGACTAAGTGCTTCTACTACAAAGGAACTGGTCACTGGAAGAAGAACTACCCCAAGTAATTGACGGATAAGAAGGATGGCAAAGTGAACATAGATATATTTGATATACATGTTATTAATGTGTACTTTACTAGTGTTTATAGCAACCCCTCAGTATTTGATACTAGTTCAGTTGCTAAGAATAGTAACTCGAAACGGGAGTTGCAGAATGAATAGAGACTAGTTAAGGGTGAAGTGATGATGTGTATTGGAAGTGGTTCCAAGATTGATATGATCATCATCGCACACTCCCTATACTTTCGGGATTAGTGTTGAACCTAAAATAAATTTTATTTAGTGTTTGTATTGAGCATGAATATGATTGGATCATGTTTATCGCAATACAATTATTCATGTAAGTTAGAGAATAATTGTTGTTCTGTTTACATGAATAAAACCTTCTATGGTCATACACCCAATGAAAATGGTTTGTTGGATCTCGATCGTGGTGATACACATTTTCATAATATTGAAGCCAAAAGATGCAAAGTTAATAATGATAGTGCAACTTATTTGTGGCACTACCGTTTAGGCCATATTGGTGTAAAGCGCATGAAGAAAATCCATGCTGATGGGCTTTTGGAATCACTTGATTATGAATCAGTTGATGCTTGCGAACCATGCCTCATGGGCAAGATGACTAAGACTCCGTTCTCCGGAACAATGGAGCGAGCAAAAGATTTGTTGGAAAATCATACATACTGATGTATGTGGTCCAATGAATATTGAGGCTCGTGGCAGGTATCATTATTTTCTGATCTTCACAGATAATTTGAGCAGATATGAGTATATCTACTTGATGAAACACAAGTCTGAAACATTTGAAAAGTTCAAAGAATTTCAGAGTGAAGTAGAGAATCATCGTAACAAAAACAAAAGTTTCTACGATATGATTGCAGAAGTAAAATATTTGAGTTACGAGTTTGGCCTTCAGTTAAAACAATGTGAAATAGTTTCACTACTCACGCCACCTGGAACACCACAGTGTAATGGTGTGTCCGAACGTCATAACCGTACTTTATTAGATATAGTATGATCTATGATGTCTCTTACCGATCTACCACTATCGTTTTGGGGTTATGCATTAGAGACAGCTACATTCACGTTAAATAGGACACCATCTAAATCCGTGGAGATGACACCGTATGAACTATGGTTTGGCGAGAAACCTAAGCCGTCGTTTCTTAAAGTTTGGGACTGTGATGCTTATGTGAAAAAGTTTCAACATGATAAGCTCGAACCCAAATCGGAGAAGTAAATCTTCATAGGATACCCAAAAGAAACTGTTGGGTACACCTTCTATCACAGATCCGAAGGCAAGTTATTCATTGCTGAGAATGGATCCTTTCTAGAGAAGGAGTTTCTCTCGAAAGAAGTGAGTGGGAGGAAAGTAGAACTTGATGAGGTAACTGTACCTGCTCCCTTATTGGAAAGTAGTTCATCACAGAAATCTGTTCCTGTGACTACTACACCAATTAGTGAGGAAGCTAATGATGATGATCATGTAACTTCAGATCAAGTTATTACCGAACCTCATAGGTAAACCAGAGTGAGAGCCGCACCAGAGTGGTACGCTAATCCTGTTCTGGAGGTCATGTTACTTGACCATGACGAGCCTACGAACTATGAGGAAGCGATGATGAGCCCAGATTCCGCGAAATGGCTTGAGGCCATGAAATCTGAGATGAGATCCATGTATGAGAACAAAGTATGGACTTTGATTGACTTGCCCATTGATCGGCGAGCCATTGAGATTAAGTGGATCTTCAAGAGGAAGACGGGCACTGATAGTAGTGTTACTATCTACAAAGCTAGAATTGTCGCAAAAAGGTTTTCGACAAGTTCAAGGTGTTGACTACGATGAGAGTTTCCCACTCGTACCTATGCTTAAGTCTGTCCGAATCATGTTAGCAATTGCCACATTTTATGAAATCTGGCAAATGGATAAACAAAACTGCATTCTTTAATGGATTCATTAAAGAAGAGTTGTATATGATGCAACTAGAAGGTTTTGTCAACCCTAAAGGTACTAACAAAATATGCAAGCTCTAGCGACCCATCTATGGATTGGTGCAAGCATCTCGGAGTTGGAATATATGCTTTGATAAGTTGATCAAAGCATATAGTTTTATACAGACTTGCGGTGAAACCTGTATTTACAAGAAAGTGAGTGGGAGCACTACAACATTTCTGATAAGTATATGTGAATGACATATTGTTGATCGGAGATAATGTAGAATTATTCTTCAAAGCATAAATGAATGTTTGAAAGGAGTTCTTCAAAGAAAGACCTCGGTGAAGCTGCTTACATATTGAGCATCAAGATCTATAGAGATAGATCAAGACGCTTGATAAGTTTTTCAATGAGTACATACCTTGACAAGTTTTTGAAGTAGTTCAAAACGGAACAGTCAAAGAAGGAGTTCTTGCCTTTGTTACAAGGTGTGAAGTTGAGTAAGACTAAAAACCCGACCACGGCAGAAGATAGAGAGAGAATGAAAGTCATTCCCTATGCCTCAACCATAGGTTCTATAAAGTATGCCATGCTGTGTACCGGACCTATTGTATACCATGCCCTGTGTTTGACAAATGGAGTACAATAGTGATCTAAGAGTAGATCACTGGACATTGGTCAAAATTATCCTTAGTGGAATAAGGATATGTTTCTCGATTATGGAGGTGACAAAAAGGTTCGTCGTAAAGGGTTACGTCGATGCAAATTTTGACACTGATCCAGATGACTCTAAATCTCAATCTGGATACATATTGAAATTGGGAGCAATTAGCTAGAGTAGCTCCGTGCAGAGCATTGTTGACATAGAATTTGCAAAATACTTACGGATCTGAATGTGGCAGACCCGTTGACTAAACTTCTCTCACAAGCAAAACATGATCACACCTTAGTACCCTTTGGATGTTAATCACATAGCGATGTGAACTAGATTATTGACTCTAGTAAACCCTTTGGGTGTTGGTCACATGTCGATGTGAACTATGGGTGTTAATCACATGGTGATGTGAACTATTGGTATTAAATCACATGGTGATGTGAACTAGATTATTGACTCTAGTGCAAGTGGGAGACTGAAGGAAATATGCCCTAGAGGCAATAATAAAGTTATTATTTATTTCCTTATATCATGATAAATGTTTATTATTCATGCTAGAATTGTATTAACCGGAAACGTGATACATGTGTGAATACATAGACAAACAGAGTGTCACTAGTATGCCTCTACTTGACTAGCTCGTTGAATCAAAGATGGTTAAGTTTCCTAGCCATAGACATGAGTTGTCATTTGATTAACGGGGTCACATCATTAGAGAATGATGTGATTGAATTGACCCATTCCGTTAGCATAGCACTTGACTGTTTAGTTTGTTGCTATTGCTTTCTTCATGACTTATACATGTTCCTATGACTATGAGATTATGCAACTCCCGTTTACCGGAGGAACACTTTGTGTGCTACCAAACGTCACAACGTAACTGGGTGATTATAAAGGTGCTCTACAAGTGTCTCCGAAGGTACTTGTTGGGTTGGTGTATTTCGAGATTAGGATTTGTCACTCCGATTGTCGGAGAGGTATCTCTGGGCCCTCTCGGTAATGCACATCACCTAAGCCTTGCAAGCATTGCAACTAATGAGTTAATTGCGAGATGATGTATTACGGAACGAGTAAAGAGACTTGCCGGTAACGAGATTGAACTAGGTATTGAGATACCGACGATCGAATCTCAGGCAAGTAACATACCGATGACAAAGGGAACAACATATGTTGTTATGTGGTTTGACCGATAAAGATCTTCGTAGAATATGTGGGAGCCAATATGAGCATCCAAGTTCCGCTATTGGTTATTGAACGGAGACGTGTCTCGGTCATGTCTACATTGTTCTCGAACCCGTAGGGTCCGCACGCTTAAGGTTTCGATGAGAGTTATATTATGAGTTTATGAGTTTTTGATGTACCGAAGGAGTTCGGAGTCCCGGATGAGATCGGGGTCATAACAAGGAGTCTTGAAATGGTCGAGACGTAAAGATCGATATATTGGACGACTATATTCGGACATCGGAAAGGTTCCGAGTGATTCGGGTATTTTTCGGAGTACCGGAGAGTTACGGGAATTCGTCGGGGAGTATATGGGCCTTATTGGGCCATACGGGAATAGAGGAGAGAGGCCAAAAGGAAGGAGGCATGCGCCCCCCCTATGGTCCGAATTGGACAAGGGGTGCAGCCCCCTTTTCCTTCTCCCTCTCCTCCTCTTTCCTTCTCTCCTACTCCAACAAGGAAAGGAGGAGTCCTACTCCCGGTAGGAGTAGGACTCCCCCCTTGGCGCGCCCTCCTCCTAGGCCGGCTGCCTCCTCCCTTGATCCTTTATATACAGGGGCAGGGGGGCACCTCTAGACACACAAGTTGATCAAGTTGATCGTCTCTTAGCCGTGTGCGGTGCCCCCCTCAACCATAGTCCACCTCGATAATACTGTAGCGGTGCTTAGGCAAAGCCCTGCGTCGATAGAACATCAACATCGTCACCACGCCGCCGTGCTAACGAAACTCTCCCTCAACACTCGGCTGGATCGGAGTTCGAGGGACGTCATCAGGCTGAACATGTGCTAAACTCGGAGGTGCCGTGCGTTCGGTACTTGATCGGTCGGATTGTGAAGACGTATGACTACATCAACCGCGTTGTGCTAACGCTTCCGCTTTTGGTCTACGAGGGTACGTGGACAACACTCTCCCCTCTCGTTGCTATGCATCACCATGATCTTGCATGTGCGTAGGAATTTTTTTGAAATTACTACGTTCCCCAACACGGACATCACGCAGTTTGGACCAACACTCAGAGGAGCACTGGCCCGGGGGTTAAAATAAAGATGACCATCAGGGCTGCAGACCCCAAGGGAAGGGAATAGGTGGTAGACAAATGGAAAACCAATGTTGGGCCTTGTTGGAGGAGTTTTATTCAAAGCGAACTGTCAAGGGGGTCCCATAACCCCAACCGCGTAAGGAACGCAAAATCAAGGAACATAACACCGGTATGACGGAAACTAGGGCGACAAGAGTGGAACAAAACACCAGGTATAAGGCCGAGCCTTCCACCCTTTACCAAGTATATAGATGCATTAATTAAATAAAAGATATTGTGATATCCCAACATAATCATGTCCCAAAATGGAACAATCTTCAACTTCACCTGCAACTAACAATGCTATAAGAGGGGCTGAGCAAAAGCGGTAACATAGCCAAACAACGGTTTGCTAGGAAGGTGGGTTAGAGGCTTGACATGGCAATATGAGAGGCATGATAAACAAGTGATAAGTAGCGTGACATAGAGATAGAACAAACAACTAGCAAGCAAAGATAGAAGTGATATCAAGGGTAATGGTCATCTTGCTTGGGATCCCGCAAGGAAGAAGAACGAGTCCATGAAGAAGACAAACGAACATAGTCGAACGAATCCTCACAATCACAACGTAACCGGAACTATCGAGGACAAGTGCAACCGGAAAGAAGCCAACAACATGGTAAACAACCATCACATAAACATGGCATGATGCACAATCAACTATGATGCATGTCCAGTTTAATGAGGTATGGCATGGCAAAGTGCAACAAACAATACTACAAGTTAAGTGGAGCTCAATATGCAACGAGTTGCATATTGGCGAAACACCACATTCGCATTATTTAGTTCACTCTTGTTTATGTACCCAACAATATTAAATGTTATCAAACATGGCAAGGGGTGAAACATATGAAAACTACCTATCTAGGCAAGTTTAAATGAGGCCGGAAACAACAAACAACAGTTCCGAAAAAATCCTCATGTCCATATTTAGAATTTGGTACTGTTCTGCCCTAAAACATATTTTATTGTTGTTAAACAGTAAAACAAAGTGCACCAAGTTAACCTATGCATTATTCCACCCCATTTACATATAAAGTTTATTAAATTCGGAGCTACGGTTAATTAGTTATGAAATAAATCATTTTAACATGGCATTTAGCAAATTAAATGCAAACATCAATTTAAATATTTTTAACATGGATGAAAGTTGAAAATTATTAAACTAGATGAAATTCTAAGCATTTTTCATATTTAAAACATTTTAATCCGATGTACGGTTTGTGAGATGTTAAATGCATGAACATGAGGGTTTTTTTTGTAAAACTGCAATGTCCTGATTATTCATAAAATCGCTGGACAGGAAAAAAACAAGAATGGGCCGAATCCGGCTAGCCCAACAGTGCACAGGGGGGCTCGGGTGTTGGCTCACCACTAGGCCGAGCCCAAGTCGATGGAGAGGCAAGGCATGGCGGGGCGCTGGCTGGGCCAGCTCGCGGGACGCGATGAGGCACGAGGCGAGGCCGACCCAGGCAATGGATTGGGAAGCTACGACACTGGTCAATGCATTGGGCGCGCTCGCTGCAGAAAAACATGAGCGCGGCGCCCGGGACATCAACGGCGGCATGGGACTTGCTCCAGCAGAGCTAGCAGGTCCGGAGGCGCTGCGAGGAGTCCGATCCGACGCGGGAGCTCAGCGGTGCCCAGTTCCGAGCAACAGGAGGTCTTCGATCTGAGCAGGAGGCGGCTGCTCGAACTCGAAGGTTGCTCAGAGAGCTTGGAGAGCGATGGGAAAAGGAAGAGGATGGGAGAGAAGAAAGAAGAGGAGCAGGGAAGCACTACTATGGTGCTCACCGATGATGAGGCACCCGGGTAAGTGGTGGCCACGAGGGGCTGAAGCTGGAGGTCAATCAGGGCAGCGCATGAAGCAGAGGAGGTGCAAGAAACGATGGCGATGGAAATGTGCATCTCCTCCTCCTCGTTCGATGCATAGGAGGCGCACGGTGGCGGCGGCGCCGAATGGAGGCCGATGGAGGCGGTTCCGGCGTTGGCTTGCGGCGGCTCGACAAAAAAGGGCGCGGGGATAGCTCGAGAGGGAAGCAATATCCATGGGGATCGGGAGGAGGAGCGGGGTTTGGTCAGGCACGGAAACAGAGGAGGTGGGTGCCGACGGATCTGGGTGATGGGATGGCGAGTAGTGGCGGCGGCTGAGAGGATCCCTAGGAAATAGGGTTAGGTCCAAAATGGACTAGGGATAGACTATATATAGGGAAGAAGGGGGGTTTTGGATCATCGGATCGGGATCGTACGGTCGAGAATAAAAGGTTAGGGGATTCCAAATAAGAAAACAGAGATGTTTTAGGGGTGTTTGGGGATGATCCGGATCCATCAATCGCGACTGCTCGGGTCGGGTTCAGGACAGCTTTCGGACGCACATGAGAGAGGGCTGCGGGCTGCCAAGAGAGGTTAGGTGGTTTGACAAGAGGGAAATCGAAAACACCATTGGTCTCGCAACGGTCAATGAAGGCAACATGAAGACGCGCCAACTACAAACGGATGCAAGTTTTAAAGAAATGACGGCAACAGAGTGCCGATGCAATGCGAATGATGCAATGATGAAATGCAACAAACAAATAAAACACAAGGCGGCAATGAAAAATATGGAAGGCGTCTGGAGCATCGGACTCAGGGCGTCACAACTCTCCTCCACTTACAAGAGATCTCGTCCCGTGATCTAAGGATGCCACCGAGGAGAAGCGGAAGAGAAAGAGGTAAAATAAAGTTGCTTCTTTGACAAACGAATGAAACCACAAACCTTGAGAGGTTGAACAACTTGAAAGAAAGAATACAACAAAGATGAACGAGATTGGAAACACTTGGTTAGCAAAGAGAAACAAGGAATATGATGAGAACCAAGAGCTTAGGGAACAAGATAGAGTTTGAAGCCACTCCGGTTAAAATTAGATGTACAAAGAATGAAAAGAACTTGAAGAGAAGACACAACACTCCGGTTAAATGGATAAGCACGAAAAGAACACGGTCCTCGCAATTTGAGAAGATGAGTGAATAGAGCAACATCACAATGCCTCCGGAAGAAAGAATAGAAGATAGATCCTTGGCATAATAGAATGGAGAAGAAAAATGCCAGCTTCTGCCACAAATGATCTTGGAAAACACCCTTCCAAGAAGGTTATAACGAAGTTGTTGGAAAACCAACAACGAAATGAATAAAGTTCTAGTGGGCTTATGGAAAACTTCTCACAATTGAGGCGAAATTCTGCCACGATGGAAAAAAATAATATAATTGATAACACCAAAGAGATTTAAAACTTCTTACATCAAGATGATAGAGAGATAACTTGGCCCATTGATAAGCACCACAATAGCGACATTCCTTAGGGAAGGCTTTGGTGAAATCTATACCAAGATAACTCCAACAAAGAAATTGATGGATTTAAAATATCTCATTCTTGACAACATGTGAATTATGAAACACAAAGGGAAATTGTCAAGAATGATATTACACCATATCAAAAGATAAGGTAGAAAGAGTTGCACTTTGGGATGCAAGATGAAGAATGTTTGAGCTCCTCCAAGAAATCTTGAAGAACACTTCGATAATGAATTAAATCCTTAATGAACCACCATCTGTAGCCTCCATGAAGAACTCCGGTAGAAAAGGATAATAGAAAAGAATTGAAGGTTGAAGGGAACAAGATTGAAGCCTTGCAATGTGTTAGATGGAGTTTCGAAATGAGAAAGCTTTGAACTCTGGACAGGAAAGATGAACAACATGGAACTGAGAATTGATACCATTATGAACTCCGGAAGAAGGAATTAATCACTTGGATGAAACAAGAACAAGAATTATGTTATGCGTATCCTTCACCAATATAAATTGATGACAAGCAACCGATTTGGCATACTACTTATTCTCGTAGAAAGGATTAAGAGAGATATCGTGTAAAATTGAGAAGGTCTTCAACGAACCACCGGTGGGATTAAAAGAACAAACTAAGAAAACAAACGCATCACCAGGAAGAATTGGAAAATGAACGAAGATGCTTGCGAGAGCTAAAAGGTGAAAATGAATAATTCTGAGATGATGGGCTACGGAGAATCAATCTGAAAATACTCTTGAATTTCTCCAGATGGGTGAAAAGAATTCTCACAATCGAAAAAAATTATGAGAGGATGGCATCAAGCTTGAACTTCGCATCTTTGGAAGAACGGGTAAGGATTTAAGAGGAACTCTTCTTCGGTCTTCAAACGATGATGAGAACCACCATGGCAATTGATGAGTGAGGGAGTCCTGGATTAGGGGGTGTTCGGGTAGCCGGACTATACCTTCAGCCGAACTCCAGGACTATGAAGATACAAGATTGAAGACTCCATCCCATGTCCGGATGGGACTTTCCTTGGCGTGGAAGGCAAGCTTGGCGATGCGGATATTCAAGATCTCCTACCATTGTAACCGACTTTGTGTAACCCTAACCCTCTCCGGTGTCTATATAAACCGGAGGGTTTTAGTCCGTAGGACAACTTCATCATACAACAATCATACCATAGGCTAGCTTCTAGGGTTTAGCCTCCTTGATCTCGTGGTAGATCTACTCTTGTACTACCCATATCATCAATATTAATCAAGCAGGACGTAGGGTTTTAACTCCATCAAGAGGGCCCGAACCTGGGTAAAACATTGTGTCCCTTGTCTCCTGTTACCATCCGGCCTAGACGCACAGTTTGGGACCCCCTACCCGAGATCCGCCGGTTTTGACACCGACATTGGTGCTTTCATTGAGAGTTCCTCTGTGTCGTCGCTTTCAGGCCCGATGGCTTCTTCGATCATTAATCACGATGCAGTCCAGGATGAGACTTTTCTCCCCGGACAGATCTTCGTCTTCGGCGGCTTCGCACTGCGGGCCAACTTGCTTGGTCACCTTGAGCAGATCGAAAGTTACGCCCCTGGCCATCAGGTCCGGTTTGGAAGCCTAAACTACACGACTGACATCCGCAGGGACTTGATCTTCAACGGATTCGAGCCACAGCCAAGCGTGCCGCACTGTCTCGATGGGCATGATATAGTTCTGCCGCCGAACAACGCCTTGGAGGCCGCACACGCATCGGTTCCGACCATTGATTCGGAGCCCACTGCGCCAATCGAGGATCAGCGGTTGGACGCTGCCTCAGGGGCTGCGATCTCAGAGGCGATCGAGCCGAACTCCAGCCCCGCACTCTGCATAGCCCGTGACTCCGAGGAGCTGGATTCCTCTCCGAACTCCGAGCCCCCCGCGCCCCTGCCGATCGAATCCGATTGGGTGCCGATAATGGAGTTCACTGCCGTGGACATTTTTTAGCACTCGCCCTTCGGCGACATCCTGAATTCTCTAAAGTCTCTCTCTTTATTAGGAGAGCCCTGGCCGGACTACGGTCAGCAAGGTTGGGATACGAACAATGAAGAAATTCAAAACCCACCCACCACCCACTTCGTAGCCACTGTCGACGACTTAACCGACATGCTTGACTTCGACTCCGAAGACATCAATGGCATGGATGACGATGCAGAAGACGAACAAGAACCAGCACCTGTAGGGCGTTGGAAGGCCACCTCGTCATATGCCATATATATGGTGGACACTCCAAAGGATGGAGATGGCGATGGAACATCGGTGGACGATACCTCTAAGAAACAGCCCAAGCGCCGGCGTTAGCGGCGCCGCTCTAAATCCCGCCAAAGCAAAAACGGTGATTCCGGCACGGGAGATAATACTACTCCGGATAGCACCGAAGAACACCCCCTCCAGCGAAATTCGGCACAGGAGGACAGAGAAGCCAGCCCTCACGAGAGGGCGGCGGACCAAGAGGTTGAGGACGATAATTATACGCCTCCCTACGAAGACGAGGCAAGCCTTGACGACGATGAGTTCGTCGTGCCAGAAGATCTTGCCGAACAAGAGCGTTTTAAACGCAGGCTCATGGCCATGGCAAGCAGCCTCAAGAAAAAGCGGCAACAGCTTAGAGCTGATCAGGATTTGCTAGCTGACAGATGGACTGAAGTCCTTGCAGCCGAAGAGTATGAACTCGATCGCCCCTCCAAGAGTTACCCAAAGCACAGGCTGCTACCCCGACTAGAGGAGGAAGCACCTACATCACCAGCGCATGACATGGCCGACCGGCCACCTCGTGGCCGCGACAGAGAGGCCTCTTGGCCCTCCACTCAAGCCATGCCCCGGCACCGCGTCAAGCATACTAAGGCATGGGAAAATGCGCCCGACCTGCGCGACATCCTGGAGGACAAGGCAAGGCAAACAAGATCGATCTACGGATCGCGCAGGCGCCCCACGACACGTGACGGTGATCGTCACTCCGGACGCAATGAATCCGGCCGGGCCGAACTCAACAGACAAAGCTCATTCGAGCTGCATCGTGATATAGCCCAATACAGAGGCGCCGCACACCCACTATGCTTCACAGATGAAGTAATGGATCATAAAATCCCTGAGGGCTTCAAACCCGTAAACATCGAACCGTACGATGGCACAACAGATCTTGCGGTATGGATCGAGGATTATCTCCTTCATATCCACATGGCCCGCGGCGATGATCTACACGCCATCAAATACCTCCCACTCAAACTTAAGGGACCGGCCCGGCATTGGCTTAACATCTTGCCAGCAAACTCAATCGGTTCTTGGGAGGACCTGGAAGCCGCATTCCTTGACAACTTCCAGGGAACTTATGTGCGACCACCGGACGCCAATGACCTAAGCCACATAATTCAGCAGCCAGAAGAATCGGCCAGGAAATTCTGGACACGGTTCCTAACAAAGAAAAACCAGATAGTCGACTGTCCGGACGCAGAGGCCTTAGCGGCCTTCAAGCATAATATCCGTGACGAGTGGCTGGCCCGGCACCTGGGACAGGAAAAGCCGAAATCTATGGCAGCCCTCATGACACTCATGACCCGCTTTTGCGCGGGAGAAGACAGCTGGCTAGCTCGCAGTAACAACTTAACCAAGAACACTGGTAATTCGAATACCAAGGACAAAAGTGACAGGTCGCGTCAGAACAAGCAAAAGCGCCGCGTTAACAGCGATAGCAACGAGGATACGGCAGTTAATGCCGGATTCCGAGGCTACAAATCCGGTCAACGGAAACAACCATTCAAAAGAAAAACTTAGGGCCCGTCCAGTTTGGACCGAATACTCGACCGCTTGTGCCAGATACATGGCACCCCCAAAAAGCCAGCCAATCACACCAACAGGGATTGTTGGGTGTTCAAGCAGGCAGGCAAGTTAAGAGCCGAAAACAAAGACAAGGGGCTGCGTAGCGACGACGAGGAGGAGCCAAGGCCGCCGAACAACAGTGGACAGAAGGGATTTCCCCCGCAAGTGCAGATGGTGAACATGATATACGCAACCCACATCCCCAAGAGGGAGCGGAAGCGTGCGTTACGGGACGTATATGCGATGGAGCCGGTCGCTCCAAAGTTCAACCCATGGTCCTCCTGCCCGATCACCTTTGATCAAAGGGACCAACCCACTAGCATCCGTCACGGCGGCTTGGCCGCATTGGTTCTAGACCCAATCATTGACGGATTTCATCTCACAAGAGTCCTCATGGACGGCGGCAGCAGCCTGAACCTGCTTTACCAGGATACAGTGCGAAAGATGGGCATAGATCCCTCGAGGATCAAGCCCACCAAAACGACCTTTAAAGGCGTCATACCAGGTGTAGAAGCCAACTACACAGGCTTAGTTACACTGGAAGTGGTCTTTGGATCTCCGGATAACTTCCGAAGCGAGGAGTTAATCTTCGACATAGTCCCGTTCCGTAGTGGCTATCACGCACTGCTCGGGCGAACCGCATTCGCAAAATTCAACGCGGTACCACACTATGCATACCTCAAGCTCAAGATGCCAGGCCCTAGAGGAGTAATCACGGTCAATGGGAACACTGAACGCTCCCTCCGAACGGAGGAGCACACGGCAGCGCTCGCAGCAGAAGTACAAAGCAGCCTCTCTAGGCAGTTCTCCAGTTCGGCCTTCAAAAAGCCGGACACTGTCAAGCGCGCCCGGAGTACCCTACAACAAGACCGCCTGGCACGTTCCGAGCTAGCATAGCAATGCGGCCCCAACCCTAGCCCTCGCGATATAGCGAAACCAGCGCTTCGCGTACATAACTACGCTCTTGAAATACCATGGGCACAGGGGAAGGGGCACTATCACGGCACACCCGAAATACGGCTTAAACCGCACCAGGGGTTGCCGGATTCCTTCTTTTTTTCTCTTACTCTCAGGAATCCATACTTCGGACGACCCGTTCGGCAATTCAACTGCCACACAAACGATGCAAGATCCAGGGAAGCAGACAAGCCACGCCGCATTATGGAACTCCCAGGTGGTCTCTATTGCGAGCAGTATACCTGTTTTTTTAATACAATTCCGCGGCCTGCCCCTGGCTAGGACATGTTAAATAGTCCAATTTATTTTGCTTATCGCACTATTTGTATCGTTCCGCTTTCATAGCAGCCTTTCTATAAACAATGCATAGCTTTTTGTCTATTTTTTGCATTACCCTCTTTTTATATATATGTTTATTAATAACATGCTGCATCCGTACACTGTGGTACGGCAAAATACGCCAGGGGCTTCAGTACCCATCAATATGGCATGAGAAGTCCGTCCACTTTCACAAGTGCGGCACCCCGAACTTATAGCACTATATGCATCGGCTCCGAATCATGATTTGGGTCAATAGTTGGGTTTGCCCGGCTCCTATGTTTTGGTGCCTTACGTTCCGCTATATTGGCTAAGGTAGCACTAGGAGAACCACTGCGATTGTGCCCCAGTTGAGCTGGGCCGAGCACCTCAGTGGAGAAAGCTAAAACTGACTGTCATGATGAGGCGAGAGACCGGTCGCTGTTCGAGAGGTTTTTCGACTCCTTAAAGGCTTATGCCGCTTCAAGCGAGGAACCGGCTTTGTCCGGCCAAGGCGTGGATAGCGCCCCGAACTCGGTCTTCCGAATACTAGGGGCTTCGCCGAAATTTAAAATTATAGAGTTCTATGGCTAAGTGAGAGTGTTCAAGCATTATAGTCCGATTGCCTTGTTCGTTGTGCTGACCGCCTCCCTCGATGGACCCAATCATGGGAAAAAGAGCGCTTAGGTTTATCCCGAACACCCCAGCACTAGTGGCATGGGGGCAGAAGCTGACGACTGGCCATCTCTCAATTTTTTGATAAACGGCCGCACAGAAAGTAATATTTTAAATTCAAGCATTGCTTAGCGCATATGAACAAGTTTTCAGCGCACGGGATAACACGAGCGAGTTCATTCAAAAATTACATCCTTGGTACATTCATCCGCCACAAGGCGGGCACCAGCAAGAACATCCTTGTAATAGTTCTCGGTCTTGCGATGCTCCTTCCCCGGCGGCGGCCCGTCCTTCACAAGCTTCTCACCGTCCAGCTTACCCCAATGCACCTTTGCACGGGCAAGGGCCCTATGGGCACCTTCAATGCAGACGGAGCGCTTGATGATCTCGAGCCTTGGACAAGCCTCCACCAGTCGCCGCACCAGTCCGAAGTAGTTCCCAGGCAGGGCCTCTCTAGGCCATAGCCGAACTATGAAGCCCTTCAGGGCCTGTTCGGCCGCCTTGTGGAGCTCGACCAGCAGCTTTAGCTGGTCGCTCAAGGGCACAGGGTGTCCGGCCTCAGCATACTGAGACCAGAACACCTTCTCCGTCGAGCTACCTTCCTCGGCTCGGTAGAATGCGGCGGCATCGGATACGTTGCGGGGAAGATCTGCGAATGCCCCTGGAGAGCTCCGGATTCGGGTAAGTAACAAGTAGTTTACTTTTATATGTCTGCTTTGCATATAGAATGCCTTACCCGCCGCTATCTTTTT
>NC_053024.1:101674092-101685199 GCF_003073215.2 Triticum urartu
TATTAAGGTAAACCTAACCATAGAATGAAACATATGGATCCAAATCAGCCCCTTACAAAGCAACGCATAAACTAGGGTTTAAGCTTTTGTCACTCTAGCAACCCATCATCTACTTATTACTTCCCAATGCCTCCCTCTAGGCCCAAACAATGGTGAAGTGTCATGTAGTCGACGTTCACATGACACCACTAGAGGGATGACAACATACATCTCATCAAAATATCGAACGAATACCAAATTCACATGACTACTAATAGCAAGACTTCTCCCATGTCCTCAGGAACAAACGTAACTACTCACAAAGCATATTCATGTTCATAATCAGAGGGGTATTAATATGCATAATGGATCTGAACATATGATCTTCCACCAAGTAAACCAACTAGCATCAACTACAAGGAGTAATCAACACTACTAGCAACCCACAGGTACCAATCTGAGGTTTGGATACAAAGATTGGATACAAGAGATGAAGTAGGGTTTGAGATGAGATGGTGCTGGTGAAGATGTTGATGGAGATTGACCCCCTCCCGATGAGAGGATCGTTGGTGATGACGATGGTGATGATTTCCCCCTCACAGAGGGAAGTTTCCCCGGCAGAACAGCTCTGCTGGAGCCCTAGATTGGTTCCGCCAAGGTTCTGCCTCGTGGCGGCGGAGTCTCGTCCCGAAAGCTTGCTTGTGATTTTTTCCTCGACGAAAGACTCCATATAGCAGAAGATGGGCATCGGAGGGCCACCAGGGGGGCCACGAGGCAGGGGGCGCGCCCAGGGGGTAGGGCGCGCCCCCCGCCCTCGTGGCTAGTGGGTGGCCCACTTCTGGTACTTCTTACGCTCAGTATTTTTTATATATTCTAGAAATAACTTCCGTGAAGTTTCAGGACTTTTGGAGCTGTGCAGAATAGGTCTCTAATATTTGCTCCTTTTCCAGCCCAGAATCCCAGCTGCCGGCATTCTCCCTCTTCATGTAAACCTTGTAAAATAAGAGATAATAGGCATAAGTATTGTGACATAATGTGTAATAACAGCCCATAATGCAATAAATATCGATATAAAAGCATGATGCAAAATGGACGTATCACTTGTCCATCCAAAATCCTTAAACCCAATTTTGCCATATGAGTCCACTATACCTACCTATATGCGATATTGTTTTGTCGTTCTAAGAAATTTTGTATGTGCCATCTCTAATTTTCAAAATTAAACTTCTCTTTTGTGTGCTTGTACCTCTCATGAAACGGTAGGGGGTGACTGATATATTTCCATGCTAGATGTGTCATTCTCAAGATGGGTGTTTATTCACTTGTCATTGCACAAGAGTACGACAAAGGTATTACGGACGAGCCAGAATTAAGCTTGGGGATGCTGATACGTCTCCAACGTATCAATAATTTTTGATTGTTCCATGATGTTATATTATCATTCTCGGATGTTTTACAATCATTTTATAGCAACTTTATATCATTTTTGGGACTAACCTATCGACATAGTGCCCAGTGCCAATTGTTATTTTTTGCTTTTTTTACTTCATAGAAAATCAATACCAAATGGAGTCCAAATGCAGCGAAACTTTTTGGAGATTTTTCTGGACCAGAAGACACCTGTTGGACCAGGCACGCCCAGGTGTGTTGGTGCCCACCTCGGTGGTGTAGCGACCCGACCTCAAACGGTCAAGCCTCTGTGTATCCTTGCCATCCCTGGAACGGTATGCTGGCACACACATAGTACATCAATGTATATATCAAAGTGCAATCACATGTATAAATAACATAAAACTGATATATACCTCATAAGTCTCAGCGGAAACAAACGAACGGGTGTGGAGTCCCATCAACGCCAACGACGAGTTGAGTGTAGACCGTAACCCTACAACGTAACTCTTACTCGTCGTAAAAATTCCTGCAACATAAGATGCTGCAGCCCTGTAGGTCAGTACATTGAATGTACTGGCAAGTCACATCATAAGAATAATGAACCTATTTGTACATGCAATTTGGCTGGTGGAAAGCTCTAAGTTTAGTTTTTGCATAAATCTAGTTTTTACCTAGAATAAAATATATTACTCTACCACTACAAGACAGCATAGGATGAGTTGGCAAACCCAACTCAATCCATTCCCAAAGTTTCATTTAAAACCCAATTGTTTAATAAAGGTGAGGAGATCTCCCGGCATTTCCACTACTAGATGCTCAAGTTGTCCGTAACCGGGGACACGGCTAATCGATTAGGTTGACACTCTGCAGAGGTTTGCGCACTTTTCCCACAAGACTCGAGCGCCTCCCTTGAATTTCTCGCACTGCCTGGCATTTGAGAACAGGATGACCGAGACATAGTCTTTCGAAAGTATTCCCCCTTAACCCACGGCAGCAAGATGGCCCAATCCTTTTTGTAGAAAAGGACAAGCCTGGACAAACTCTTATATGAAGTAAAGCGCTCCTGAGGACACATGGGAATTATCGTCAAGCTAGTTTTCATCACGTTCATATGATTCGCGTTCGGTACTTTGATAATTTGATATGTGGGTGGACTGGTGCTTGGGTGCTGTCCTTACTTGGACAAGCATCCCACTCATGATTAACCCCCATTGCAAGCATCCGCAACTACAATAGAAGTATTAAGGTAAACCTAACCATAGCATGAAACATATGGATCCAAATCAGCCCCTTACAAAGCAACGCATAAACTAGGGTTTAAGCTTCTGTCACTCTAGCAATTCATAATCTACTTATTACTTCCCAATGCCTCCCTCTAGGCCCGAACAATGGTGAAGTGTCATGTAGTCGACGTTCACATGACACCACTAGAGGGATGTCAACATACATCTCATCAAAATATCGAACGAATACCAAATTCACATGACTACTAATAGCAAGACTTCTCCCATTTCCTCAGGAACAAACGTAACTACTCAAAAAGCATATTCATGTTCATAATCAGAGGGGTATTAATATGCATAATGGATCTGAACATATGATCTCTTATGCTAAAGTAACAATTCAATCACAATTTCAAGTATGAATCATAAACTTCATTGAGAACCAACAAACTCTAATCTCAGTCACTGAGGCAATTGCAATTTATCATAACATAGGATAGAGTCAATATAAGAGCTTTTCAGCAAGTCCACATACTCAACCATCTTTTAGTATTTCACAATTGCTAACACTCACGCAATATTTATGGGTATGAAGTTTTAATCGGACACAGAGAAAGATAGGGGCTTATAGTCTTGCCTCCCAATGTTTTACCTCAAGGGTAATGTCAACAATAATAGTTCATGAAGACTCACATCCAATTAGCTATATATATCAGGATCTTTCCAATACATTGTGCTTGCCAAAGGATAAAATGTAAAAAGGAAAGGTGAAGATCACCATGACTCTTATGTAAGGTAGAAGATAAAAGTAAAAGATAGGCCCTCCGCAGAGGGAAGCAGAGGTTTTCATGCGCTTTTATAGTTGGATGCACAAAAATCTTAATGTGAAAGAACATCACTTTATATTTCCACTTGTGATATGGACCTTTATTATGCAGTCTGTCGCTTTTATTTCTTCCATATCACAAGATCGTATACAGCTTATTTTCTCCCACACTAATAAGTCATACATATTTAGAGAGCAGTTTTTTTTGCTTGCACCGATGACAACTTACTTGAAGGATCTTACTCAATCCATAGGTAGATATGGTGGACTCTCATGGCAAAACTGGGTTTAGGGATATTTGGAAGCACAAGTAGTATCTCTACTTAGTGCAAAGAAATTGGCTATCATGAGAGGGAAAGGCAAGCTCAACATGTTGGATGATCCATGACAATATAATTTATCTCAGATGTAAGAAAACATAACCCATTACGTTGTCTTCCTTGTCCAACGTCAACTCTTAGCATGTTATACTTTAATGAGTGCTCACAATCATAAAAGATGTCCAAGATAGTATATTTATATGTGAACCTCTCTTTCTTTAATACTTCCTATTCATTGCAACGATGACCAAAACTATGTTTGACAACTCTCAACAACTTTTATGCATCATACTCTTTATATGTGAGCTCATTACTCTCCATAAGATCCATATGATCTCTTTATTTCTTTTTATTTCTTATCCTTTATTTTATTTAATTCCCTCAAGATCATAGCAAAATAATCATGCTCTTGACTCAACACTAATCTTTATTATATATAGCTCACGGACTCGATTACATAGAAGGATCATAAAGCAAAACTCACAACTAGATCATACTAAAACTTTATTCTACTAGATCAAGATATTATCAAAAGAATCGAACTAAGAAAAACAGTAAGGATAAAAGTGATGGTGATACGATACCGGGGCACTCCCCCAAGCTTGGCAGTTGCCAAGGGGAGTGCCCATACTAGATACTCGGTTCTTCTTTGTTGGTGAAGAAGGTGGAGTTTTTGATGATGTAGGCTTGTCGTCCGTCTTCCAAGGCATAGGCTCACCATCATAGAAGGATGATCGAGTCTCCTGAATCCTAAAATCTGCAGCCAAACTCATCCTCTTGAATCTATATTCATACTCACAGTTTTGATTTTGCAGGTCATAGATCTGGGCTTGGAGGTGCTCGATTTTCTCATGAAGCTTGAAGATGGCCTCCCCAATGTCCTTGACATCCAGCTTGTGCTTGTTGGTGAAATCTGTGATCATAATGTGATTGGAGTCGAGTCCATGCTCCACCATCTCCTGACACTTGAAAACTTGTTGCTTCAATGCCTCGAGCCTTGCCTCCATGCTCCCGGTCCTCCTTGGTCCCTCAACATCGCGGATGTGCAACAACCCCTCACGCATCTCAATGGTTTGAGGGTGTTGCAGCACCTTCGCGAGGTAGGGGTTGATTACCTTCTCGAAGAACTTGTCCTTGGGAGCACTTGAAGACGACATGACGACCTAGATCTGTCAGAAAAACAGCTCGAAACAAGGGCAAGAGATATTTGCGTGATACGGTGGTCAAAACCTCCGGGAGATTATATAATGAATTTTCACCGACCAAAATAAGAATCGTGCAAGAAAACGGAGTCCGAAGAGCACACGAGGTGCCCACGAGGTAGGGGGAGCGCCCAGGGGGTAGGGCGCGCCTCCCACCCTCGTGGAAGCCTCGTGTCCTTCCCGGACTACTTCTTATTTTCCTATTTTTCTAAATATTCCAAAATAGAGAAAAATTGCCATTAGAACTGTTTTGGAGTCGGTTTACTTACCGTACCACGTACCTATTCCTTTTCGGAGTCTAAAACGTTGTGGAAAGTGTCCCTTATGTATTCCTTCGGGGTTACGGTTTCAATAATATTGGTTTCAACATTTATGGGATTACCAGAGATATAATGTTTGATTCTTTGACCGTTCACCACCTTGGGATTTGTGCCTTCGAAGTTGTTGATTTTTATGGCACCGGAACGATAGACCTCCTCGATAACGTAAGGACCTTCCCATTTAGAGAGAAGTTTTCCTGCAAAAAATCTTAAACGAGAGATGTATAACAATACATAATCACCTACATTAAACTCATGCTTTTGTATCCTTTTATCATGCCATCTTTTAAATTTTTCTTTAAACAATTTGGCATTTTCATAGGCTTGGGTTCTCCATTCATCAAGTGAGCTAATGTTAAATAACCTCTTCTCACCGGCAAGTTTAAAATCATAATTGAGCTCTTTAATAGACCAATATGCCTTATGTTCTAGTTCGAGAGGTAAGTGACATGCTTTTCCATAAACCATTTTATACGGAGACATACCCATAGGATTCTTATATGCAGTTCTATAATCCCATAATGCATCATCAAGTTTCTTGGACCAATTCTTTCTAGATCTATTAACAGTCTTTTGCAAAATTAATTTGAGCTCTCTGTTACTCAATTCTACTTGACCACTAGACTATGGGTGATAAGGAGATGCAATTCTATGATTAACGTCATACTTAGCAAGCATTTTATGAAAGGCACCATGAATAAAATGTGAACCACCATCAGTCATTAAATATCTAGGGACTCCAAACCTCGGGAAAATAACTTCTTTAAGCATCTTAATAGAGGTGTTATGACCAGCACTACTAGTTGGAATAGCTTCTACCCACTTAGTAACGTAATCAACAGCAACTAAAATATGTGTATACCCGTTAGAGGAAGGAAAAGGTCCCATATAATCAAAGCCCCAAACATCAAATGGTTCAATAACAAGTGGATAATTCATAGGCATTTCTTGACGTCTACTAATATTACCAATTCTTTGACATTCATCACAAGACAAGACAAACTTACGGGCATCCTTGAAGAGAGTAGGCCAATAAAAACCGGATTGCAATACCTTATGTGCAGTTCTATCTCCAGCATGGTGTCCTCCATAAGCCTCGGAGTGACACTTGCGTAGGATCTGCTCCTGTTCATGCTCAGGTACACAACGTCTAATAATACCATCCATTCCTTCTTTATAAAGATGTGGGTCATCCCAAAAGTAATGTCTCAAATCATAGAAGAACTTTCTCTTTTGCTGGTATGTGAAACTAGGTGGTATAAATTTAGCAACAATATAATTAGCATAATCAGCATACCATGGAGCAGTACGAGAAGCATTTATGACATTTAGTTGTTCATCAGGAAAGCTATCATCAATAGGTAGTGGGTCATCAAGAACATTTTCTAACCTAGACAAGTTGTCTGCAACGGGTTTCTCAGCTCCCTTTCTATCAATAATATGCAAATCAAATTCTTGTAGAAGGAGAACCCATCTAATAAGTCTAGGTTTAGCATCTTTCTTTTCCATAAGGTATTTAATAGCAGCATGATCAGTGTGAATAGTTACTTTAGAATCAATAATATAAGGTCTGAACTTATCACAAGCAAAAAAAACTGCTAAAAATTCTTTTTTCAGTAGTAGCATAATTTCTCTGGGCATTGTCTAAAGTTTTACTAGCATATTGGATAACATTTAATTTCTTATCAACTCTTTGTCCTAGAACACCCCCTACAGCATAACACTAGCATCACACATAATTTCAAATGGTAAATTCCAATCAGGTGGCTGAACAATAGGTGCAGAAATTAATGCTTTCGTAAGTATTTCAAATGCTTCTACACAATCATCATCAAAGACAAAAGGAATATCTTTTTGTAATAGATTAGTCAAAGGCCGAGAAATTTTTGAGAAGTCCTTAATGAACCTCCTATAAAAACCTGCGTGACCGAGGAAACTTCTCATACCTTTGATGTCCTTGGGACACGGCATCTTTTCAATAGCATCAACTTTAGCCTTGTCAACTTCAATACCTCTTTCAGAAATTTTATGGCCCAAGACAATACCTTCATTAACCATAAAGTGGCATTTCTCCCAATTTAGAACAAGATTAGTTTCCTCACATCTCTGCAAAACTCGATCAAGGTTGCTCAAGCAATCATCAAAAGAGGATCCATGAACGGAGAAATCGTCCATGAAAACCTCACATATCTTTTCACAAAAGTCAGGGAATATAGCCATCATGCATCTTTGAAAGGTAGCAGGTGCATTACATAAACCAAAAGGCATACGTCTATAAGGAAAAGAACTGAAAGGGCAAGTAAAAGTGGTCTTTGCTTGATCATCAGCTGACACAGGTATTTGAGAGAAGCCAGAGTAACCATCTAGAAAGCAAAAATGTGTATGTTTGGATAATCTTTCTAGCATTTGATCAATAAAAGGTAAGGGGTAATGATATTTTTTAGTAGCCTTATTTAAATTGCAGAAATCAATTACCATCCTATAACCTGTAATAATTCTTTGCGGAATCAATTCATCTTTATCATTAGGAACAACAGTAATACATCCCTTCTTAGGGACACAATGGACAGGACTTACCCACTGACTATTAGCAACGGGATCAGTTATACCTACCTCAAGGAGCTTTAATATTTCCTTTCTTACCACTTATTTCATCTTAGGATTCAGCCGTCGTTGGTGATTAATAACTGGTTTGGCATCTTTCTCCAAATTTATTTTGTGTTGACATAGAGTGGGACTAATGCCCTTAAGATCATCAAGAGTATGTCCAATAGCAGCACGGTGCTTCTTCAGAGTTTTCAACAATTTTTCTACTTCATGCTCTGAAAGGTTAGCACTAATAATAACAGGATATTCTTCTTTTCATCAAGATAAGCATATTTAAGAGTATCAGGTAATGGTTTAAGCTCAAACACGGGATCACCCTTGGGTGGAGGAGGATCCCCTAGGATTTCAACAGGCAAGTTGTGTTTCAAAATGGGTCCTTTTTTAAAGAATACTTCATCTATTTCCCTTCTTTCATTCATAAACATATCATTCTCATGGTCTAGCAAATATTGTTCTAAAGGATCATTAGGAGGCACAGTAATAGAAGCAAGATCAATAATTTCATCTTTACTAGGCAATTCTTCATCACGGGGTTGTCTATGAAATTTAGAAAAATTAAACTCATGAGACATATCATCCAAACCAATAGTAACAACATCCTTCTTGCAATCTCTATTAGCATTAACAGTATTCAAGAAGGGTCTACCATATATAATGGGACAAAAGCTATCCTGAGGTGAACCAAGAATAAGAAAATCAGTAGGATATTTAACTTTCCCACACAAGACTTCAACATCTCTAACAATCCCAACTAGTGAAATAGTGTCTCTATTGGCAAGCTTAATTGTGACATCAACCTCTTCTATCTCAGCAGGTGCAATATCATGCATAATTTCTTTGTATAAGGAATGAGGTATTGCACTTGCACTAGCACCCATATCACATAAGCCATGATAGCAATGATCTCTTATGTTAACAGAAATAACATGCATTCCTACAACAGGTCTATGTTTATTTTTAGTATCGGGTCTAGCAATTCTAGCAGATTCATCACAGAAGTAAATAACATGCCCATCAATATTATCGGCCAAGAGATCTTTAACCATAGCAACGCTAGGTTCAACTTTAATTTTCTCAGAGGGTTTGTGTGTCCTAATATTACTTTTGTTGACTACAGTTGAAACTTTAGCATGATCCTTTATTTTAACAGGGAAAGGTGGTTTCTCAACATAAGCAGTAGGAACAATAGGATCATTATAACTGATAGTTTTTTCTTCAACTTTAATAGGTGCAACTACTTTTACTTCAATGGGAGGATTATATTTAAACCACTTCTCCTTAGGGAGGTCAACATGAGTAGCAAAGGATTCATAGAAAGAAGCTACTATCTCATAGGCAAGTCCATATTTAGTGCTAAATTTACAAAAAACATCGGTATCCATAAAAGATTTAACACAATCAAACTTAGGTGTTATACCTGACTCCTTACCTTCGTCGAGATCCCAATCTTCAGGGCTGCATTTAATTCTCTCCAATAAATTCCATTTGAATTCAATAGACTTCATCATAAAGGAATCATTACAAGAAGTATCGAGAATGGAGCGATTGTTGTCAGAAAGCCGAGCATAAAAATTTTGAATACTCATTTCTCTTGAGAGCTCATGATTGGGGCATGAATATAACATTGACTTAAGCCTCCCCCAAGCTTGAGCGATGCTTTCTCCTTCGCGAGACCAAAAATTATATATATAATTATGATCACGATGAACAAGATGCATAGGATAAAACTTCTAATGGAATTCCAATTTCAATCGCTTATAGTCCCATGATCCCATATCATCATATAGCCTATACCATGTCAATGCATCTCCCTTCAAAGATAAAGGGAAGACCTTCTTATTCATAACATCATCGGGCATACCTGCAAGCTTAAACAATCCACAAACTTCATCCACATAGCTTAAGTGTAAGTCGGGATGCAATGTTCCATCTCCTGCAAAAGGATTAGCTAGCAGTTTCTCTATCATACCCGAAGGAATTTCGAAGTAAACATTTTCAGTAGGTCTGGTAGGTTGAGGGGCACCTATTTGCTCTACCAGTCGGGGTGAATATACCCCGAACAAGCCCCTCAAAGGATTACTTTCCATAGTAACAAGTGACAGTAAATTTCAGCACACTATATAAATTTTTCCTTACCAAATTCCACCTACCAAAGGCGCTTCACTCCCCGGAAACGGCGCCAGAAAAGAGTCTTGATGACCCACAAGTATAGGGGATCTATCATAGTCCTTTCGATAAGTAAGAGTGTTGAACCCAATGAGGAGCAGAAGGAAATGATAAGCGGTTTTTAGCATGGTATTCTCTGCAAGCACTGAAATTATCGGTAACAGATAGTTTTGTGATAAGGTAATTTGTAACGAGTAGCAAGTAATAAAAGTAAATAAGGTGCAGCAAGATGGCCCAATCCTTTTTGTAGCAAAGGACAAGCCTGGACAAACTCTTATATGAAGTAAAGCGCTCCCGAGGACACATGGGAATTATCGTCAAGCTAGTTTTCATCATGTTCATATGATTCGCGCTCGGTACTTTGATAATTTGATATGTGGGTGGACCGGTGCTTGGGTGTTGTCCTTACTTGAACAAGCATCCCACTCATGATTAACCCCCATTTCAAGCATCCGCAACTACAACAAAAGTATTAAGGTAAACCTAACCATAGCATGAAACATATGGATCCAAATCAGCCCCTTACGAAGCAACGCATAAACTAGGGTTTAAGATTTTGCCACTCTAGCAACCCATCATCTACTTATTACTTCCCAATGCCTCCCTCTAGGCCCAAACAATGGTGAAGTGTCATGTAGTCGACGTTCACATGAGACCACTAGAGGGATGACAACATACATCTCATCAAAATATCGAACGAATACCAAATTCACATGACTACTAATAGCAAGACTTCTCCCATGTCCTCAGGAACAAACGTAACAACTCACAAAGCATATTCATGTTCATAATCAAAGGGGTATTAATATGCATAATGGATCTGAACATATGATCTTCCACCAAGTAAACCAACTAGCATCAACTACAAGGAGTAATCAACACTACTAGCAACCCACAGGTACCAATCTGAGGTTTGGATACAAAGATTGGATACAAGAGATGAAGTAGGGTTTGAGATGAGATGGTGCTGGTGAAGATGTTGATGGAGATTGACCCCCTCCCGATGAGAGGATCGTTGGTGATGACGATGGTGATGATTTCCCCCTCACAGAGGGAAGTTTCCCCGGCAGAA
>NC_053024.1:101686199-101728140 GCF_003073215.2 Triticum urartu
ATCCTCAGGCCGATGTTACTGCACTCGAAATGCTTGCATAGATCCACAAGCCAATCGTCAGCATCGGTTTCCTCAACACAATTGCTGAAAGTCTTTGGCCCATTAGCAAGGAACTGGTTGAGTGTAGCAAAGTGATTCTGATTGTTGCCTTGATTCCCTTGGTTGCCTTGATTGCGCTCTTGGAGAATTTGCATGATCAACTGTGTGTTTGCATTGGTTGCGGCCATCATAGCTTGCCATGCCTCCGGAGGAGGTGGAGGTGGTGGTGGACCAGGATTCAGATTCGTGCGCGTTGGAGGAGCCATCCTGAAGAGGTTGACATCCATTAACACATTGATAGACAAATATTGAAGCTGAATCCAACGGAATGAAAATTGCAACATATAGTCTTCACATCCGAACAAAATGAACGAATGCATTCCTCTTGAAATGGTCACATATCCATAAATTGAGAAGCCACTTAGAATTTAGGTAGAGAAATAAATCAACAAGGTACGGATCAAGAACGAATAATCGGTAAGAAATCCCAATCTCAAACCAATATCCGTGGAAGAAGAACTAGAGCTACTAGAATTCCCACCTATGAAACTCCCGAACCTTTCCGGTTATGCAATCAGGTGTTGGGGATATAGGGGAAGCATAATATCTCACCCAATTCTAGCAAATCCTACATCCAGCTGTATCCATCCTTCAACACATAACCGAGAAAAACTTCGGAAACCATCTACCTCAACCTTCGAAAAGCATCCGTTATACAAGTTATGGCGATACTCCCGAACTCCCGCCCCAGTACTGGGTGGCGTCGAGGTTATCTCACCAATGAACTGCATAAAAGAGATTTTCGGTGTCGGCGTACTAAACTCAGGTATTCCAGAACTTCAACGATAAAATTATGACGACAACACCTCAGAGCTCAACTCCCCGGGACACTTCCACTAAACCCCTGACAGGAGGCACCAAGACAATGTTCTCATCATAAAACCATCGGAACGATTCCAAAATACCCGCGTGATACTAATTTTTTTTTAGTGAAATTTGAGAAGAGAAGAGTCAAAACTCTACGTCAGGATGCCTTACCAGAGCGATGAGGAGACTGGGAAGTAAAAAGAATTCCTAACTCTCCAATATATAATTCCTAGATGACTCAAAATATTTTTCTAGACACAACTCGGCCGCTAAAAACGATCAAGCAATGGGGCTCCTAAGGTCGGGGAAGGCTCTGATTACCAACTTGTAACACCCTCGATGCGACTATATCTCCCACGTGTCGAGGCACGACTTAGAGGCATAATCGCATTGAAGGCATATGTCGCAAGTCAGGAAATCATCACAAACATCCCATGTAATATAGATAATAAAAAGGGATAACATAGTTGGCTTACACTCGCCACATCAATCAAGGTACATAAATAACATTACATCATCCAAACACTCATGGCCCGACTACGGCGCCAAAATAAAAGATAACCCAACACGCGACACGGTCCCGATCACCCCCAACTGGGCACCACTACTGATCATCAGGAAAGGAAACATAATAACGTTGAGAGTCCTCGTCGAACTCCCACTTGAGCTCGAGCGCGTCACCTGGAGCGGAATCATCAGGCCCTGCATCTGGGGTAATAGTAATCTGTGAGCCACAGGGACTCAGCAATCTCGCACCCTCGCGATCAAGACTATTTAAGCTTATAGGTAAGACAAGGTAAGAATATATGTGGAGCTGCAGCAAGCGACTAGCATATATGGTGGCTAACCTGTTCGCAAAAGAGAGCGAGAAGAGGAGGCAAAGCGCGAGCGAGAAACTAGAGAACAACCCGCGCAAGCATCACTCCAACACCGTGTCCACTTCCCGGACTCCGCCGAGAAGAGGCCATCACGGTAACACACTCAGTTGATTCATTTTAATTAAGTTAAGGTTAAGTTATCTACAACCGGACATTAACAAATTCCCATCTGCCCATAACCGCGGGCACGGCTTTCGAAAGTTCAAATCCCTGCAGGGAGTCCCAACTTAGCCCATGACAAGCTCTCATGGTCAACGAAGGAATAGACCTCCTCCCGAAGACGTTCCGATCAGACTCGGTATCTCGGTTCTCAAGACAACTCGACAATGGTTAAAACAAGTCCAGCAACACCACCCGCTGTGCCGACAAATCCGATAGGAGCTGCACATATCTCGTTCTCAGGGCACACTCGGATGCTAAGGTACGGGAGCCAACGTAACCCAAGTTGCCAGGTGGCCCCGCAGTTGACAGGTGGACAACACTCAGAGGAGCACTGGCCCGGGGGGTTAAAATAAGATGACCCTGGGCTCCGCGAAACCCAAGGGAAAAAGAGGCTAGGTGGCAAATGGTAAAACCAAGGTTGGGCATTGCTGGAGGAGTTTATCAAGGCGGAACTGTCAAGGGGTTCCCATTATAACCCAACCGCGTAAGGAACGCAAAATCCGGGAACATAACACCGATATGACGGAAAACTAGGACGGCAAGAGTGGAACAAAACACTAGGAGAAGGCCGAGCCTTCCACCCTTTACCAAGTATATAGATTCATTAAGATAATAAGAATATAATGATATCCCAACAAGTAATAAAGTTCCAACAAGGAACGGCCTCCAATCTTCACCTGCAACTAGCAACGCTATAAGAGGGGCTGAGCAAAGCGGTAACATAGCCAACAACGGTTTGCTAGGACAAGGTGGGTTAGAGGTTTGACATGGCAATTTGGGAGGCTTGAAAGCAAGTGGTAGGCATCGTAGCATTGGCATAGCGAAAAGAGCGAGCAAATCTAGCCAACAAAGATAGTAGTGATTTCGAGGGTATGATCATCTTGCTGCACAGTTGTCAGACTGATCCTCGAAAGCAAACTCAACGGGCTCCTCGTTAGCGAACTCGTATCCCGGATCTACCCAAACAATACAAACAATCAACAAGGACACAATCAACCACGTGCATGATTAAACAATATGATGCAAGATGTATGCTATGCGGGATGCGAATGCGGGATGCATATGCAAGATTTAACAAGGGAATGCATGAACCTGGCATCATCTTGGAAATCCAAGTGTGCCACTGGAAAGATGAGATAAAATCGCTTGAAAATGATATAAAGATCACCGGAATCGGAGTTACGGTTTGGAAATGGCAAGCGATTCAAATATGACACCGGTCTGTGATTTATAGCAAGTAGCCATCTAAATGCAGTGAGATGAACATGCTACAGCATCCAAACATGACAACAAAATACATGGCAGGGATGCATTAAAGATGCTTAACAAAATTCTAGCACTGAGGTACGGCCAATTCATCCATTAACAGGTTCAAACAAGCATGGCAAAAATGCATATGGTAAACAGATCTCAGACTTAGTGAAATTAACACTTGTCTGAAATTTCAGATCAGGTAGCACTCTTCGGAGCAACAAAACTACATGCTAAAGGACCTGAACATGACAAAGTAAAGCATGGCATGGAGCTACTCAAAGAGCTTAACAAAAGTCCCTTAGTGACCTTGAGCCAAAAGGGATCAGAAAATACAATTGCAAGCATGTGAACATGGCAAAAAACATAATCAGTTCACAGACTTAGTGAAAACTGGCACATGCTGAAAACAGATATCAAGTAGGCATGTTTATGAGCTCGATGCACTCACTACGGAGCAAGTCATGGAAAGCTAAGCATACATCTATCAAGAACACGCAAAATGCAAGCTAGACATGGCCAGAACAATAGCATAGCATGCACGGATCAACTACAACATCATCGGCCAAAATTGCAAACAAGTTGACAATCGCCCAGATTCACAAAGTAGCAAAAGTAGAGCTGATTGACTAAAGCTAGGGTGCTTCATAATTGCAAACAAAGACATGGATGGATAGAGCACTACAAGATTAACAAAACATCCTTACTGATCATCCTCAAAAGAGGCATGGATCACTAGGAAACAACATGAACATATGACAAATGAGATAAAATAGGTAAGGACTTAGTGGAATTGCTATGTCCCTGAAAATCAGAATTATCAAGTGCCTCACTTTGCAAGCTTGCTAGTAACCACACACATCACAAAAATACATGGGTTGCACCTCTGGAAAGATATGGCAAAACCCTTAACAAAACATATGTAGAGCATCAGGGCATAACATGCACACAATTAATCATGGCAAATATGACAAAAGCAAATGGAGTAGCAGATCTGACAATTAACTCAAGTAGCCATCTTCTAACAGCACTTTCGGGCATCAAGATGAACTCAAATGAAAATGATGCAATGGAATGAAATGATGTACTCTCTGAGATGAACATTTGATATGCTATATGCATGATCGGAGCTACGAATGCAAAGTTACAAGGCTAAGAACATGGGCACATGGATCTGGGATTTTGGGGACTTAGAAGAAATTTGACCTAGGGTTTACTGTTCACGGCCAGATCTGGATCGCGGCACGCAATCCGAGGTGGTGGCACTGCTCGCCGGAGATGGCGAGGACGGTGGCCGGATCTTCGCGCGGAGTAGACGGAGGTGGTGGCCGGACTTGGAGAACCGGGGAGGCCGCGGCCGGGCGCGGGAACCGAGGGCGGCGAGGGGCGCGGGCCCGGGCGGCGGTGGTGCGGCGTCCTGCGGCGGCGCGGTGGCGCCCGGTGCGGCAGCGGGGCGGCACCGGCGAATCGGGACGGCGGCGGCGCCGGCGGATCTGCGGAGGAGGGGCGCGGGGCGCGCGGCCCGGTAGGCGGCTCGGGGGGCCCTCCGCGGGCCGCGGCGGGATTCGGCGGTGGTGGGTTTGGCGGCGGTGACGTGGCAGGCGGCGAATGGCTGGCGGCGGTGTCCGGCGCGGTGCGGACAATGTCCGGCCGCGCGGAGACGATCTTTAGGGTTTCGGGGAGGGGGATTCGGAATTTCGGGGAGAGACCTTTATATAGGCCTAGAGGGAGCTAGGAGAGTCCAAATGAGGTGCGGTTTTCGGCCACGCGATCGTGATCAAACGCTCTAGGACATGGAGCAGGTTTGGTGGGGTTGGGCCAAATTGGAGGGGTGTTGGGCTGCAACACACATGAGGCCTTTTCGGTCCCTCGGTTAATCCGTTGGAGTATCAAACGAAGTCCAAATGATACGAAACTTGACAGGCGTCTACCGGTAGTAAACCAAGGCGCTTGGCAAGTCTCGGTCCAATCCGGAAATGTTTAATCCCCACACATGAAAGAAAGGTAGAAATGACCAACGGAGGAGAACGAAATGCCGGAATGCAAAACGGACAATGGGGAAAATGCTCGAATGCATGAGATGAACACGTATGCAAATGCAATGCACATGATGACATGATATGAGACGCATGACAACGATAACAACACACGGAGACAAAGACCCGAACCCGAGAAAATAAAATAACTTAACGCCGGAAACGGCAAGAGTTGAGTACAAATTGGGAAAGTAATATCCGGGGTGTTACAACGCCACACCCCTCCCAATGAACAGGACCCCCGTTTCGACTGTAGCGCTCCAACACAAGTCCGTTTCGTCCGTTTTGCGGTACGCCACACCCCTCCCGATCAACAGGACCCCCATTTCGACCGTAGGAGGTCCGTTTCCTTCATTTTGCAGTACGCCAGACCCTCCCGACGACAGATCCTGTTTCGACGTGGCCGGTCGAACACATGGCCGTTTCCTCCGTTTCTGCGGTACGCCAAGCTCGTTTCCATCGCCTGTCCGTCCAAGCCCTCCCGATGAACCACGACGCATTCTTTTGCCCTCCCCACATGAACGATGCATTCCATTGCCTCCCCATGAACACAACAACGACGCTGTTTCTCCTGTTCCGACCCAGCCATGTACACGAGCCCTGGCCGTATGTATGCACGAGTAGGCGTTCGAGACCCCGCCCGTATGTACACATACGTGGCCGTATTTTCTTTCTTGCACCCTGGCCGCTGTAACGTACGTGTACATGCTACGTGCGCACCTCTACTACGACACGTGCGTGCCTCTACTACGACATGTGCGGCGCCTTCTACATCGACCAGTATGTGTACATACACGTTCGCGACCAGATGACAACGCTATGTACGCTTTCGACAGGTGGTCCCGACTATCAGGCACTTCATTGCTACGAGATGTAGCTAGGTGGGGTCCCAGCAGTCAGGGGCGAATCGTTTTCTTTGCCCGACGCACTTCCCGTGCGTGCGAGATGTAGCTGGTGGGTTCCAACAGTCAGGGGGAAATGTTTTTTCACGAAATACAGTGGCCCGTCCGGTGGGTCCCAAGCTGTCAGGTGGAGGAATCATTATTTTCCGCGTAATAAGGAGCACTTCCTTGCTGCGGCCGTGGACCAGCTGTCAGCCTCTCCACGTACAGTCCATGTCCGATGGAAGTCGTTCCTTGACCACGTGACCACGCCGCGTCGAGAGCACCAGGCGGTGGACGACGGCGAGGCCTAGAAGGGGACGACACGGAGGCAAGGAAGACTCGGCAGTGTTTCCATGCGGAGGGGAGTACGACTGTACGAGGGTTTACTGTTCGTCTGGCCGTCGCCGAGATACATCAGTGTGGGTGAGTAGAGGGATGGCTAGCCAGCGATGGGAGTACGGTCGGGCGTGAGGCCTCCGCGGTAGCACAGCCGACCGCGAGGAGGAGGAGCAGGCAGTCCCGGCGCTTGTTTGAGCGGCTGGAGCCAGGAAGAGCAGAGATTTGAAGAAGCATGACGCCGTTGGATGGACATCCAACAGTCAGTGCTTGTGCGTCAACCTTTTTTTAGGAAAGCCTCAAGTCTGTGGAAAACAGCATACAGCCCATCTGCCATTATTTCTAATAATTTACAGCCCATTTGCTAATTCTTAAGGTTTTTTTGGAGCCCATATTCTTTTTGTTAGCATTACAGCCCATATTGTGGCAACGGTTAAAAAATTATATGAAATTTTGCATATTTCGGTGCGGTCCAAACTGTTTTTAATCCCGAAATTTCGACTCACATTCAAACTGGTTTTAAAAATAAATGTATATGAATATAAAATCCAACAAATTCTCCACGCATAAAAATTAATTTAATTTAAAATCTTGAAATGAAAAAAAGATATTTGAAACTAATTGCCGGTTTGATGTGTTTTAAAAATGTACAACCCATTGCTCATTACTGATGGGCCATTTTCTCGGCCAACCGAATGAAAGCTCTCCTCGTCTTGAAAGATTTGCAGCCCAACAGGCCTGACAAAGCGACTTACTTGGCAAATCACAAAAAAACTGGGCTGTGGCCGTGGACCCAGCTGTCAGCCTCTCCACATACAGTACTCTTCCGATGGAAGTCGTTCCTTGACCACGTTGACCACGCCGCGCGGAGAGCACCACGGCGGTGGACGACGGCGAGGCCTAGGAAGGGGACGACGCGGTAGTGGAAGCCCGCGCGGAGAGGACTACGAGGGTTCACTGGTTCGGCTGCGGTGTGAGGCTGCCGTCGCCGCAGGGCCTGGCCAGCGGTGGGAATAGTAGGGGCGGTGAGGCCTCTGCGGCAGCACAGCCGGCCACGGGAGGCAGGAGCATGCGGCATGACCGGCGCTGCTTTGGACGGCTGGAGCAAGAAGACCAGAGGTTGAAGAAGCACTACGGCTGTTGGATGGCCATCGTACGGTCACTGGAGCTAGAATCGTTCATATTGACTAATTGACAAAGCCCTTCGTCCCCGTCAACTTAGTAGGCCCACAAGTCAGTCTCCCAGCAAGGTGGGTCCTAGCTAGCCGGGGGAGTATTCATTTTTTGTGTGTAATAAGGAGGCACTTCCGGTGGGTCCGAGCTGACAGCGGGAGGAACGTTTTTTTTGTGAAATACGGTGGGCCGTCCGGTGGGTCCCAGTAGTCAGGGGAAACGATTTTTTTCACAAAATACTGGTGGCCCGTCCGGTGGGTCCCCGCTGTCAGGTGGAGGAATAATTATTTTCCGCGTAATAAGGAGGCACTTCCTTGCGGCTGCCATGGACCTAGCTGTCAGCCTCTCCATGTACAGTACTCTTCCGATGGAAGTCGGTCGTTGACCACGTTGACCACGCCGCGCCGAGAGCACCAGGGCGGTGGACGACAACGAGGACTAGGAAGGGGACGACTCGGAGCCGGGGAAGACGTAGCAGTGGATGCCCACGCGAAGAGGAGTACGAGGGTTCACTGGTTCGGCTGCGGTGTGAGGCTGCCGTCGCCGCAGAATAACAGGGGGTGTGGGTGAGTAGAGGGATGGCGTGGCCAACGGTGGGAGTAGTAGGGGGCGGTGAGGCCTCCGCGGCATCACAGCTGGCCACGGGAGGCAGGAGCACGCGGCACGACCGGCGCTGGTTTGGGCGGCTGGAGCAAGAAGACCAGAGGTTGAAGAAGCACTACAGCCGTTGGATGAATATCGTACGGTAACAGGAGCTAGAATCGTTCATATTAACTAAGTTGACAAAGCCCTCCGTCGCCATCAACTTGGTAGGCCCACAAGTCAGCCTCCCACTATGCTGGGTTCCAGCTAGCAGGGGGAATATTCATTTTTTTGTGCGTAATAAGGAGGCACTTCCTTGCGTGCGAAGATAGCTGGTGGGTCCGACATGTCAGCGGGGGGCACTTTATTTCGCGAAATACAGAGGCCCTTCCGGTGGGTCTCAGATGTCAGGTGGAGGAATCATTATTTTGCACGTAATAAGGAGGCATTTCCTTGTGTGCGGCCATGGACCCAGTTGTCAGCCTCTCCATGCACAGTCTACTTCCGATGGTGTCGTTCGTTGACCACGTTGACCACGCCGCGCCGAGCGCATCCAAGGTGGCGGACGACGGCGAGGCCCCGGACAGCAACGAGCCGGAGATGGGAAGACGCGGGAGTAGAGTCATAGACAGAGAGGTGTACGAGGGTTAACTGGTTCTAGTGCGGTGTGGTTCGGCAGTCGGTGGAGAAGAATAGGGGGTGTGGAGGGGTGGAGGGATGGCCTGGACAGCGGTGGAGTAGCGCTTCATAGAGAAGCGTGCTAAGCAGAGCTGCTAGCAGCAGGAGGCGGGAGGTGGTCCCGGCAGCGCTGGAGGAAGAATACGAGAGATTGAAGATGGATGCCGGTCGTTGGATGTAAATCCAACGGCTAACATGTCAGAATCATTTGTTGACTAAATTGACAACGACTTGCATTGGCTTCGACCTATTGGCCCACATTTCAGCCTCCAAAAATGTGGCACGTATTCAACCCATTTTTTCAGAATTTACAGTCTTTTTTTCCCGGTAGAATTTACAGTCAATTTGATCTTTTTTTTGAATTACAGCCATTAGCTGGGCTGGGTGAACAAATAATGTAGCGTCCATGCGGCCCGTTTATTTTATTTCCTAAAAAATTACAGCCCATTTGCACTTTCTCGAAATACACGATTTTGCTGGGCTGATTCTAATTATAATGTTGGGTTGGGCCAGCAATGTTATCAAAAAATAAAAAGAGGCTAGGCATTTTGTTATAAATATATTTAAATAATAAGTGATATTATTACATTCGTCCTTAAATTTACAGTCTTACCAAGCTTTATATAATAACATATAAAATATTTTTTAGAAAAACAGGGAGCATCTCCCCGGTTCCATTGCTGAGAACGAAACCACAACATATTCTGATACAGCAGCTCAAAGAGCAGTTCGAAAGCAAAGGTAGAAAAGCTACAAACTAGGGGGTGGATGAACAAGTTCTCTGAATAACACAAATCACCCGAGCGGTGCCAAAGGCAGAGCGGATAGAGCACTCAAATGACACAAGGAGGGTCCAGCGAAGCCTTCATGGTCTTCAGCCGAGGGGCCGTGTCAGCCTGCGGCGACCAGTAAGCAAGCGGAGACACCGGGCTGGAAGGCGTAGCATGGTGGATGTCCCTCTTTTTCGGCGCCAGGTGCCCATCATCTTCATCAGAGATCTTGAGACGAGCCCACGGGTCCAGCCCCAGAGCAGGTCGAGCCTTGTTCAGCCACAAGTGATCGCCAACGGTTTCTGGAGGGATCTTGTTAGGGTTTCCACGAAGCTCATCAACTTGTCCTTGTCCGATCCGGAGGAGAGAATCGCCCAGTTCCTCACCATGTTCCTGATCAACCTCAAGACCTGCGGAATGGAAATCCAGGAGGTGTTACTGAAAATCATAGCATTTCTATATTTCCAGAGGCACCAAAGGACAGCTGAGCTAACAGTGTTTAAAACTGAGCACTTTTTGGTAGCAATCCAGAATCTGGCGACAGATTCGAAGGATGAGCCAATCTGACTAGAGAAATATTCCTCAATGTGGGCCCAGAGATGTTTAGCAACTATACATTCAAAAAATAGGTGAGAACAAGACTCTTGTTCCAAGCAGTAAACACAATCAAGGGGTTTGATGATGTGTCTCTTCCTAAGGTTATCCCTAGTCATCAATTTGTTTTTGGAGAGAAGCCAGAGAAATACATGAATTTTAGGGGGAACTCTCAATTTCCAGACAGCAGGGATAAACACGGGTTGAACCCCTCTAAAGTTGATAACATGATAGAGGGAGCTGGAGGAATACTTCCCCTTATTGTCCAGCTGCCAAATCAGGGCATCCGGCTCGGCAGTAAAGGTAATGCTTTTGGCAATTTCCTCCAACTGGAACCATTGTTCCATGAGACTATCACTAAAGCCCTTCTAGAAGAGAGTTTTAGGCATTGATTGTCCCAAACTTCACTGACACTTTTGTTAAGCTCATTGGGACAGAGTAAATAGGCCAAAATTGGACTGCTAGGGGGGATGTGCCAAACCAAGTATCTTCCCAGAACCTGGTTCTGCTCCCATCCCCTATGTTCCATCTGTAGCCAAATTTCACAGCATGCATAATAGATTTTAATCCTTTCCAGAATCTAGAGGTCTTAGGGTTGGAGGAAGGGACAAAAATATTAGGTTTATTTCCTAGGTATTTATGGGCAATAAGAAGCTTCCAGGGTTTCAGGTCTTCCTCATAGAATCTTTTAATCCAAGACCCTAGAAGACAGATGTTAATTTCTTGGAGGTTAGGTATGCCTAGGCCTCCAAAATCTTTTTTCATAGAGACTAGGGCCCAATTAGCAAGGTGTAGCTTCCTATTTCCCTCAAAATCATTCCACAAGCAATGAGACATCTGAGAATTGATGAGGTTCACTGCCCATTTAGGGAACTTGAAGAAGGAGAGGAGATACACTGGAATGCTAGCCAAACAAGCTTGTATGAGGATCAATCTACCTCTGTAAGAGAGAAGTTTGCCCCTCCACCCAGCAATCCTTTTAATGATTTTATCCAGAAGGGGTTGGATATCCTCTCTCCTCAGTTTATCATAGTGGAGAGGGATACCTAGGTACTTAATGGGGAAGTTACCTTTATTACAGACTAGAATAGAGAGGAAGTCAGCTAACTCCTGATCATCCATGTTGATAGGGATGAGTTCACTTTTAGAGTAGTTGATTCTCATGCCTGAGACTTGTTCAAACCAGGTTAGAACAGTTTTCAGATTGCTAGCATGTGTGGAGTCATTGTCTAAGAAAAGGATGGTATCATCTGCATATTGAAGGCAGATGATGCCACCAGGGCAGACCTCAGGACAGAGCCCTGCAATCAGACTATGATCAGCAGCTTTGCTCAGCATTTTAGTAAGAACGTCCACTACTAAATTAAACAAAAGCGGGGAGATGGGGTCACCTTGCCTAAGGCCTTTACCAGCAAGGAAAAAATCACTTTCACAGTTATTTAACTTGACCCCAACAGACCCCCCATGAGTAAGTTGCTGGATCCAACTCTCCTCTATGAAAGGCTTGGAAAAGATCTAAGAGATCATTTTTCACCAAGTCCCAAAAATGCTGGTAAAACAAGAAGGGAATCCCATCAGGACCAGGAGCCCCATCAGGATAAGAGCTAAAAATGGCTTCCTTCACCTCTGTCTCTGAAAAAGGGGCTTCTAGCAGCTCATTTTCAGCAGGAGAGACTTTTTCAGAAGCAGAGAAAAAATTGTTTTGTAGAGAGAACCCAGAAGGGTTTTCTTTCTTAAACAGGTCTTTGTAGAAGTCACTAGCCACTTTCAGCATCTCATCTACCTCAGTAACAGGGCCATTAGGGCCATCAAGGGAGTGAATGAGGGTTTTCCTCCTCCTCTGGTTAGCTACTGCATGGAAGTAAGCAGTATTTCTATCACCCTCCTTAATGTTCCTATCTCTAGACCTTTGTTTGGCTTTGATTTCTTCTTGAAGCCAAATTTTCTTGAGCTCTCCATGGACAAAGTTTAATCTATTAGTCTCAGCCTCAGAGAGGTCAGTGGTTTCTGCCTTAATATCTAGAGAATCAAACTCAAGGAGGAGAAGCCTTTTGTATCTTCTAAGATTAGCTTCCTCATTGGAGTTCCACCCTTTGGTAGTTCTTCTAAATCTCCTGATTTTGATCTGCCAATTTTCTAGGGGGCAGCTGCTCCCAGTAGGCTCATTCCAGATTTTCCTGACTAGCTCAGTAAAATCTTCTCTAAGCAACCACCACTTTTCAAATTTAAAACTATTGCTCTTTGGAGTTTGGTTAAGACCAGAGTCCCAGAGCAAAGGAGTGTGGTCACTACCACATCTGGGCAGAGCTCTACAACTAGAAAGGGGAAAAACTATCTAATTCTGTGTCACAGAAAATTCTGTCAATGGTGGACATAATCCTGGAGCAGCACTTCCAACATATCTAGCAGAACTGTGGGTTTTCCTTCTGACAGGGCAATTCTCAACTTTATGGGTAACCATTTTGCAGATAAAACAACTCTTGGGCTTGACACATTTATCCAAATGATGCCCTGGTTCCCCACAGTTGTAGCAGATCACCTCAGAGTATGCCATAAGGCCCGAAGCAGGGGCAGGAGCAGTTTTCTGGATGTCCTATCTCTTCTTTTGCTGATTCTTGCCTTGAGATTTCCCACTGATCTGAGAGTCAGAACCACCAGCAGATTGATCTTGGGCAATTACAGGAGCCTGCCCAGATTGTGCCCCCATTTGGGGCGGAGGTGGGCCGTACCACTGCCCAACCGGCGCTCCCCCCCATTGTGATAGGGGAAATTCATCGGAGTTCCTGGTTCCTTCTCATCCTCCAGCCAGATGTTGTCTCTCAGGAAGCAGAAATAACCACCAGACAGCTCAATTGAAGCAGATTGCAAGCCTAATTTCAATCTTCTGCAGGTTTGGGGGAGAGGTAAGGTAGGGGATCCACCTGCTCCGGCTCCGGTGGCGTGCTGGTGGGCAGGAGTCCAGTCAAGCATTCCCATCTCGCAGCACGGCGTGGATCTCCTGAATTCACTTCTCCTTTCGCCCATCGAACGAACGCAATCGACGGCTCACTGGGGTGGGGCATCCTGTGCTTCTCGAGAAATCTCCTTCGAAGTAGATCCGCAGGGCTAGATTCAGCAGCTCCCAATCCACATGATCCTTGCACATCCGAGCATACCTGCGCGAGTGAGAGAACGGATTCGGTCCCTCCTTGGCTTCCTCCCTCGCAGCTTCCTCCTCTGCTTCCCTCCATTCGCGCGTGCACTGGGTCCAGGAGAGAGCGTCGTCGCGGATCCGCATCGCCCGCTCCCTCCATCTCCTCCCTCGAGTCTCCCGCAGCACCGCCGGCGCGACGGAGTCGAGCGGCTGGAGCAATCGCGGGAAGGCTTTGTAGACATGTGGGAGATGCATCTTGTACATCTTCCTGTCTTCCAGCCATCCCCCCGTGGATATGGCCGGCGACTCCATGGGGCGCGCGAGCGGACTTGCTAGGGGAGCAGGCACGCCCGGAGTCAGGAGGCGGGGGGTGGCGGCGAGATCTATGGCGGCGGCGAGGGTGGAGGTAGTGGCGGGGGCGGCGGCGAGGGTGGAGGTGGTGGCGGCGGCGAAGGGGATTGCGAGAGCGGTCATCTATTTGCCAATTATGTGAACTAAACAGTCAACATATAAAATAATTTAAATATATATAATATAGTTAGAAGGGAAACATAAGTTGGACCTAGCGTTCCTATTCTTATATAGAAAAATAGAACAGACCTCTGCGTTTTCTCCAAAAAAATACATAAATTGGGCTGCCAAAAATAAAACCTCGGATGGGAGGTCCATAGGCCGGTCGATACATGACGGCCCTAAGAAAATACAAACAAGCCTATGGACCACCCATCCGAAGACGTGGGCTACGCATGTTAAAAATGAAAGCCTAGACGAGGCAGCCCAAAACCACGTCCAACACTTGCCAAAACTTCGTCCCTTGTTTTCTCTGTGTTTCGCACACTCGACATTGTGTGGGCATTTTGACTGTGCATCATATGAAGATGTGCTATGCATGAATGTTGATCAGCATGATGTTAACTGGCTGGTAGTTCCATTTTCGACCATGAATAAAACTTCCAACATGATGTTAACCCTGTTTGAAAAGGCCGTGTTAATATAAATGCTCTGCCTCTGAAAGTTGCAGTTTCTTATCTGAAACTGAACTTGCAGTTTCTTATCTGAAACTGAAACTTGCAGTTTCTTCTCTGAGAATCACATTGTCTGCACTTTTATACTCCTATGAAACTACATTTTTTAAGTGCTAAAAATAGATATCTAGAATTCATAAAATACTTCATATGCTCAATACTGCAAATCTGAAATTCAAAAGACATTCATATCTGAAAGTACTCTCAAAATACACAACACAAAACACAATTCACAACCTGCAAATACTGACAACCCTAAGCTCCTCCTGACAATTCACAACCTGCCCGACTATTGGGCTGGGGGGGCAGCCCCCTCCTATTCCTCGGCGGCAGACAGCCGCCCCGTGAGACGATGTGAACGGCGAGGGAGACGATGGCGGGGAAGCGTCGGGCCAACTGCTTTTCTCCTCTTGCAGTTGGGTTCGGTCGACGAAGACTCCACCGGCTCGCTCTGGCAGGACACCCTCACAAACGGCACCCTGTAGATGCTCGATCCTTCAATCTCTGGTGGATGCTCCATCTGGGATCGATACTCCCACCACCGCTCCCTCACGATCGGATTCGGTGAATCTGTTTGCTCCATGGCCCAGAGGAGCAGCTCTATGTACTCCGGCGCGACTCCCTCCGGGAGTATCGCCGCCTTTTCGCTCTGTTGCAGATATTTGGCCATGGATGTCGCCGTCGCCGCTAGTTGGTCCTTGTTGTCAAACCAAGACTGTATCTCCAACATCCTAGCTAGCTTCACAGGGTCGCCGTCTGCGATCCTCACGTATCGGTTGTACTCCTCCATCGATCTACTTCTCCACAGCACTTCACTCGCCGGCGGTGGTTTTTGAATGGAAGAGGAGAGGAGCAGCGCTGGTTTTGGATTAGAACGGGAGAGGAGCGATCGCTGGTTTTGGACTGGAACAGGAGAGGAGGGGCGGTGGTTTTGAAATGGAAGAGGAGAGGAGCGCTGCATTTAGATTGGAACATGAGAGGAGCAGCGGTGGTTTAAGAGGAGAAGAGCGGAAGAGTGGCGCTGGTCTTGGAAGTATTTTTTTGTTGTTTTCGCGTATTCTGGGTCAAAGTTTGACCACGTACTGTATTTGACAAGCAAAATGTGAATGCATGTCACCAAATTGATTTTGATTTTGATCCAGTTAGAGCACGCCGGCCCTCTCGTCCAATCCTAAATCGCCGCCGCACGCTCCTCTCCCTCTTCTCCATTGCAAAACCACCTCCTCTCCTCTCCATCATCTCCATTCCACACTACAAGAAATGTGTTAATCCATGACGGATTTGAACTGTCACATATGTGTGCAAATCCGTCATGGTAGGTCGTCCTGGAAAGATTTGAAACCCATCAAGTATATCGCGTCATAATTTAACCATCATGCACTCCATGACAGATCTCCAGAACCGTCATGGATCCATGACGGGAAACTGACCGTCACAGTTTGCTGTCAGATAACGGCGTTAATCATGCATTCCACGTCATCATCCAACATGGCGGCCAACATAGATCTGACATGGCAGCCCATGTAGTACTCGGCCTAATCAGAGTTTTGGCCCACAAAATTTCAACTCTGTCCAAGACTGTCGGCCCATCATAAGATTTTTGGCCCATTAAATGTCAGATCTGTCCAAGGCCCACTAATTTTAATTGAGATATTAGCCGATCCATTTGTTTCTCTTGGTCCACGGAAAACTTTAAGTCAATAAGAATTTTTTTTGATTATGTATGCTCATTGCCTTATAAAGAAAAAGGAAAATTGCATAAACATACCAGGTAACTAAATTTTACTTTTACCAAAAGGAAGAAATACACAACAAAAAACTTTACAGATTTTCTTTCTAGATCTAGCCTACTAGTTTGCTCGGAGATATTCTGCCACCACATCAAGCGCCGATCTAGCCTTCGCAGGACATCAATCATAGTTCATCGCCATTGTTTTTCTGGCACAGATCTGGCAAACTTCTTTAAAACGATTTAGAAGAAAAAGACACCACCAGAGACACCCTTCGCGAGGCGTTCGCTGCTGTTGCTCGTTGAGGAGGCGCTGATGTGGGGGCATCTTGTGTAGGCGGGGAAGTGGCCAGCCAGCGGTTTAGCTAGATCCCGCGAGCGGTATGACGTCGTCGATATGGCCGACGACCCAAGCGAGGCGGGAAGGTCTGAACAGGGCGCTCGTGTCCGAATCCAGCCGGATCCCGACGAATTAGAAGGAGAACGGCGGCTGGGAGGTGACCTCGGGCGATGCCATGGACACTCGGCCTCCATTGCTGCAAGGAGGAGACAGATTAGAGAGGAGAATATAGGAGAGAGAGAGAGAGGCGGCGCAAGGCGTGGCTCACCGGCGTGCTGCGGTGGGAGGTGCGGGCACCGACCCTTCGCGCGGACGGCGGCGTCCGACAGCTGCGAGCTCTGGAGTTCCTTGGCGTGGCTGCTGCTGGCATTGGTGCTCGGTGCTCGCGTTCGTGTGGCTGTGTGAGAGGATAAGAATCGGGGAAAGAACAAATAGAGAGTAGAAGGAGCAGGGACCGTTGGATCAGCTAAGGATGGACGCTGGAGAGGCGTGATCCGTGGGAGGCCTTGTTCAGCCAATCAGAAGGCAGTAGGCTAGAAAAACTCATATGTTAGTATAAAAACTTCCGGTGTGTGTTTATATTATAGTCGTAACGTAATACAGTGGTTTTCTGGCACTAGCAATGCATTGAGGTCCTGTGTTCAAAACCCACGTACTACTATTTTCCTGGTCTTTTTTTTTTCTTTTTTACTTAGTTTCGTTTTACTAAATTTAATTCGTCCTTGGACATGGATAAATGAAATGGAATCTGTTTTTTGTACTTTATTTGGAGAGAAACATCTGAACATATTTTTCAACATGAAATCTCATGCTTTTCGGAGTTCATTTTCATTTTAAAACTGAAAAACATAAAACTCCATGTTCGGGGTTGAGTCTTGGCACTCTCGTGTTTGGAATTCATTTCATTTTCTTGTATAAGGCCTAAACATTTTGCCAACCTTTTTAACCACCTGAGTTCAAATTTGAACTTTATTCGTTAAATGTGTAGAATGCACTTAATGACATAAATATAGCAAACAGACTCGGAAAGATGACAAATTTTGACATGGATCATGCAATGGTGTATCTTGAGTGGAGAAAAACTTTCAATGCCAACGGATGAAGCATTGGTCGCTTCGGCTTTGAACTACACTCCCTCTCTCTTGACACTATGTGTTCGTCCTGAGGGATGGTTTGATTTCTAAGCAATATACATCATAAGTTCTGTGAAAATTTCTCTTGGTATTCCTTTCATTTTCTTGTATTCATGGATCATTTAGTGGTGTATCTTAGGTGGAGAAAAAAAATTCAATGCCAACGGATGAAGCATCAGTCACATTCACTTGCTGCCTATAAAAGGAAATAACGAGGGAGGAAGAAAATAAATAATAGAAAGTAACCTAGTACCAAAATAGAGTGGAGAAAAGTTGACATGGATTTGCAGCTCTTGCCATTCTCACACTCTTCTACCATGCATTTCTGGCCATTATTTCACACATTTGCGGTTCAAATTTGAGTTATATTCGTAAATGCCTAGAAATGCACTTAATGACTTAAATATAGCAAACATACCTAAGAAAATATCAAATGAAATAATTTGTTAATATTTTCGCATTAAATAAATTTATAGCTATAATAATTAATTCCCTAAACTTACTGATAAATTTTCATGGACGTCATTTGTATCTTTTTTCAGAATATATGTTTGAATTTTTTTGAAAAAATGTTAAACAATTTTAAAGTACAAGTTGACAAGTGGGAAGGTGCTAACCACTTAAAATTCATATGCTGTTCTTTTTGTATTTACTTAAAACATGCGGCGTACTCCTATAGAATTGTCACACGTACAATAATACATAAATATTTAATATTTTGTCAATTTTGAATGCATTTACAACTTTTTGAATGCACGACGAACATTTTAAAAAATACATTTACAATTTTGAACATCTGAAGAAATACATTTAGAATTTTGAACATTTTAAAAAAATACACACTGAACATTGTAAAATTTGAATGCGTTTACAAATTTTTGAATGCATGACGAACATTTAAATGATCAATGTATATAAAAAAAATTGTTCATCGTATATTACACAATAATGCTCAGTCTGTACTGATACAATAATATTCAGTGTGTATTTACAGAAAAACATCGCATACGAAAAAGTTTAGTGTAAATATAAAAAAATGTCAATTGTATTGAGAAAACCATACACCATTTATAAAAAAGAAATGTACAAAATGAAAAAAATCCTTAGAATACCCCAGATCTAAAAAAATATAAAAGAAATCCGAAACAAAAGAAACACATAAAAAATTGGGAAATGAGCTAGGACGTCTCTGAACTAGTATAAAAGAACAAATTCGTAAACTATGACGCGAGCAACGTTGTGGCGGAGTACTCAGCACGCGCGAGCGATGGACATCAAAAATATCTCTCGCAGAGGCCATTTTGCCCAGTGTGTCTAGAGTTTGTTTTGTAGGAGTTTCAATAATTTTTCAGATTATTTAATATTTTCCATGTGTGCTTACCTGAGATTATGCCATTTTGATATATAGGTAAGTCAATAAAGGTTAAACATTTTTTGAAATACACATTTTAATTTTTTGAACGCAAGTACAATTTTCAACATTGTCAACTTTGAATGGATTTACAACTTTTTGAACAATTTTGAATGCGTTGGACATTTTAAAAAATCCGCACTGAACATTGTCAATTTTGAATGGATTTACAACTTTTTGAATGCATGACGAACATTTAAAAAAATACATTTACAATTTTGAACATCTGAAAAATACATTTGGAATTTTGAACATTTATAAAAATACACACTGAACATTGTAAATTTTGAATGCATTTACAAATTTTTTAAATGCATGACGAACATTTAAATGTTCAATGTATATAACAAAATTGTCCATTGTATATTACACAATATTGCTCAGTGTGTACTGATACAATAATATTTAGTGTGTATTTACAGAAAAATATCGCATACTAAATCTTTTAATGTAAATTTTAAAAAAGTCAATTGTATTGAGAAAACATACACAATTTATAACCTATATAAAATAGAAATGTACAAAAATGAAAAAAATCCTTAGAATACCCATGATCTAAAAAAATATAAAAGAAATCGGAAACAAAAGAAACACATAAAAAAATAAGGAAATGAGCAGGACGTCTCTGAACTAGTATAAAAGAACAAATTTCTAAACTATGACGCGAGCAACGCTGTGGCGGAGTACTTAGCGCGCGCGAGCTACGTATGTAAAAAATATCTCTCGCAGGGGCCATTTTGCCCAGCGTGTCTAGTAGTACAAAAGAACGTACGTCTGACCTATAGCTAGACGGTCGCTTTGACGTGGTGGTCGGCGCGCGAAGGCTACCTATCCCACACCAGACAGGTTGGCCCTTGCATGCAGGGATTTTTGTGCAAAATATAACGCCACGCTGTCAACACAGTTATCGCCACGTGCTAATTGACCGGTCAACCATATGAGAGCTCAACAATGTACGTACATACAACCGTATTTGAAAAGGTGTGCTAATTGACCATGCCAAGTTGAGGGACTGTGTACTTTAGCACCGGCTCAAGTTTAGGAACCGTGAGTGAAATTTTCTCATATATAAGCGTGAGATCAGTTCGATGCCTTCAAGCTGCTTCTCCTTTTCTTTTAATTTAAAGATAAAGATTTATTAAAGAAATCATACAGTTTTTTCTCTTTGTAAAAAAAAACTTAGCACGGCCCAACGTCGGGACGACACAGCAACAACAGTCCTCCCCCCTAAAAAGAGCGACGTTGGGACACGCAACAACAACATTCCGTTATCCTAAAAAAACACAAGAAGGCCCGTCACATTTTTCTGTAGAAAAAAAAAGACTTAGAGGAGCCCAACATTGGGACGACACGGCAGCAGCAATCCTATTTTTTCCCTAAAAAAGCAACATCGGGACACGCAACAGCAACATCTGTTTTCCTAAAAAAGCACTAGAAGGGCGTCCGTGACGGGTCGAACAACTAAAAAAACTAAGGCTGACATAGGTCGGTCGAACATGCATGAAACATCAGCATGAGCCATCCATGACAGTTTGTTTGGTGTACAGCTGGTCGATTCGTGACGGAATCCGTGACGGTCCATCGTAAGGGCGCCATTATCATTTGGTTTGTTCTCATCTCATTAATCCGTGACGAATCTCATAACGAACCAGACAAATCCGTCATAGGTCATGACAGATTTTGTGAATGTCATCAGAAATCCGTTATGGATTAACACATTTCTTGTAGTGCCAAAACCACCGTCTCGCCTCTCCCTCTTCTCTATTGCAAGACCACCGTCTCTCCTCTGTTTTCTAGACGCTTTGCTCCATGGCGTGGGCGCAATCCATGGATACAAAATTAGTATACTGTATACTATTTAAAAGTCGAGGGCGGGGCTTTTCTTGCGCGGTAGGCGGCGGGGCAGTTCCGCCTAGTCGGTTCGACAGAGACGCGAGAAGACGAGGGAGTAGGCTGCTGCAAACGTAGGGCTGTGTGATTTGACAGCGAGTTACTGCTGGACAGGTGGGGCCCATGATTTGACTTGCCATTATCATTTTAACTGCGGCGCTACGACCGGCGTGAGTCTCCCAGATTCCTGACCACCTCCATACAGGTGCCTCTCCCAATGCTCCACCATGTAGTAGAGGCTGGCTCTTGCATGAGGGCCCACTTCTTCACTTTTTCCTTGCCTCTCTTTCCTCCACATATGCAAAAATGCCATGTAAAGCGCACTATTGTACTTACTTTTACTTGCTCCTACAGGTGCTTAAGCTTGCCACATAAGCATAAAGTCTGATGTGGCAAGTTAATCAAGAAGAGAGAGGCTAGTTTGGTGACCCAAGGAAGAAACGGTGCTAAGCGCGTGTACCTAGGTGAAAAGACAATTTTGAGTCTATAGCTAATTAAATGAAGCAAACTTAGCAACACCATTTCATTAGAAGAGGCCACTCCTTGGCAAATGCAATAAATACACGCGCTTAGCACCGTTTCTTCCTTGAGTACGAAGAAAGAGATAGAGAGGAGTAAAAAATACACTTATAGCCAACCTTGTTGTAGTATGAGTGACTAAGTGATGACTATGTATGACATGCCAACATCAGATAGCCTAACGCACCGTGTTAAATCTCCAAGGGCGCGACCGCGCGAGCGACGCGACGGTCGTGGTAGGCGCGACCATGATACGGGCTGCTGGCAGCCCTTGGATCTGAGATCAAACGGTCGCATGCTAAGTTGCTGAAAATTTGCAGAATAACCCTCCAGGATAGGATATTCACCCATAGGTCTAGAATCACGCCATGCAACCGTTCGATCTCAGATCCAAGGGCTCTCGGAAGCCCGTATCATGGGAGAATGGAAAGCCACTACCCTGCCGTTCGCACGCTGGCAGTTCGCTCCTACTCGTCCCCGCACGTCCTTCAATACTACGGCGGTTCGCTCCTAGTCGTCCCGTCCATTCACATTACGGCAGTTCCACTAATCCTAACCCTCCTCCCCAAATCCATGGCCGAAATCTCCATGATCGATGGTGAGTACAAGGTTAGAACCATCACCGGTGAATGAGTTCGACGTCATCTACACCCGTTCTTCCGCGACGGTGAAAGGATGCCTTTCTCGCTTCAGACGCATGTTCGAAAGACTCAGATGATGAGTGGGTCGCTGGGCTAGATGTTGAGTACACACAGTCCTGGGACGAGAGAAGGATCTAAAGGACGAAGAGAGGAAGAAGCCTGCCATGATCCAGGTTTGCGTGCATGACTTATTGCTTGGTCTACCACATATGCCATGCCGACGTTGAGTGCCAGGATTTTAAGGACTTCCTCGAGAGCAACCTAGTCAAATTCGTTACTGTAGACTTTGGTAACGACAAAGAAGTCCTGCATCGGATAGGCCTCGTTGTAGGCAACACCTTCGACCTCCAGAAGAATCGGCTGGTGTCCTCTCGTCAGCCTTCAATGCTGACCCTGGCAGGAGCCATGGTTCATCCTTCGTACGGTAAACTGGAGAAACCTCATTACACGTTTCATCGTCATGCATGGCAGCGGAATGTACTAGATATAGACCACATCACGCTGCAATGGATGGCTACCTTTGCTTCAATATCTACAAGGGTTGGATGAAGAGCAACAGCCAAGTGTGCGGTTCAAGCAAAGAAGTATCGGCCAAGAGGAAGAGGGACAAGGACGAAGTCGAGGACGTGGACGAGGACTCCGAGTAAGGTGGCAGTGTCGTTGCTCATGGTGGTTCTAATGCAGTGTCTACCGGAATAGTTGCAAAGTTTAATTTCAGGTGTGCTTAATTTAATTTGAGGGGTGTGTTGTGCTGAGCCCCCAGCAGAACTATGTTATGTTTCTTCTCGTTACTTTAACTCTTCAGTACGTACATACTAGTATTTCTTACATTTCATCTTTTAGTTGGTATAGTACTACCACTCGTTTCTTCACATTATATACGTACAATATATATGGCCAACATCATATAGCCAGCAGTTTAGTTGTCAAAGAATTTCAGGGTGCTTAGTTTTGTCAAAGAATTCCAGGATGCTTAGAGGGTGCTTGGATCCAAGGGACTTATTTTAGTCTGACTAAAAATAGTCTCTTTAAGAGGCTAAAGTTCCAAGCACCCCTGACTAAAGAGGGGCTAAAACTAGTCTTGAGACTAAAAAATTTTAGTCAGGGGTACCCCTACTAAAATGTGGATTAGTCCTCTCTCTACTCATTTAACTCCTCTCCTTTAACACAGGCGAGTTCTGGATTGGAGGGTTTGGAGGATAATAAATGCTCATTAACTTGATTTTCGCCTCTTTAGTATTTGGATCCAAGCATGGGTGAGGCTAGCATATTTTAGTCCCACTACTTTTAGTCGTGGGACTAAAACGTATCCAAGCACCCTCTTAGTTTTATTTGAGGGGTGGGTTGTGCTGGACACCATTATTGTGACTAGCCTTTTTAATAGTACTATATGCATAATTTGGCGACGAGCGCTCTCTATATGTACCACCTTTTTTTAATTTCAAGTTTTGCTCCATGGCACAATCCATCGATACTACTATTGTACAAAAGTATACATTTATTAAAAGGCTAGAGGGTGGGGCAGTCTAGCTTGGTCGGTTTCACGAGAGGCGAGGGCCTTTGTGATTTGACGGATCATTACTGCTGGATGGCAGGGCCTTGTGATTTGACTGCTCGTATAAATGGCGCCGACGACCTGATCGAGGAGGAGCAAAGAACCGTGCGGTATACTCAAGTTTTCCACTGGAGTAGTACTGCGACGGAGGAGCACGAAACACGGCAGCCCAGTGCCATATGGCGATAAAAAATGATCTAATTTGCTAGTCATCTCATTGTTAGCATTGTTCTATTCATTCCCTCAAAAAAACATTGTTCTATTCATGCCTCGCAGAGAACGTGACACGTGCGGCGAAACACCCGAAGCAAAAGATGAAACACAGGAGCAAAAGAAGAAGGAAGATTATCACCCCAAATGATCTAATTCGCCGCGGAGTCGTAACTGCTTCTTCATCGCCTCCACGACCTCCATCTCCTTGCGCGTCTCCTCCGCCATCTTCATCATTGTGTCCATGACGCGGTATTTCTCGACGCGAGCCTTCATCATCTATTCCACGGCCATATTACGTACCTTGACAGCAGCCAGGTGCTCGATGCGGATCTTCGCCAACTCTTCCTTCTGTTCCATGGCAAGGGCCTGCAGCATCTTCATTGAGGAACTACTATTCTCATGCAGCTTCTTCCAGCCGGCGTTCTTCTCCTTCAACAGGTCGATCTCGTGGCAGAGCTTCGCATTGTCCTCCCGAAGTCGCAGGATTTCGCCGGTCGCCTTCTTCTCCGAGGCAATGCTCTTCTTCAGCAGCATCACCAAGCCGGCGGTCAACTCCCCCTGCTGATTGAGCTCAGCGGGCATGTCGTCGAGGCTCTCCTTCAACAACTCCATCAAGCCTTGGATGAACTCCTTTTGCTTATTGAGCTGATCGGGCATTGTCGTCGAGGGATAACGACTCCAGCTCCGCCGGCTCGGCATGTTCGCCTCCGTGGCTAGGGCGCTCCTGGGAGCCATCGCCTGCCCGTGAGAGATCTTTCGAGGTCTCTGCATGGCGGCAAGCCCTCTTTATTTTTTCCGCAGCCTTGGTTGCCGCTCCCTTGTTACGAGTAGTTCTCGACCTAGAGCTCTGCTCACCGGCCATGGCAACGACGAACGAAGAAGAAGCACTTATGAGGAGGAAAGGTAGAGTAATTTTCGGTTAGGTAGTTCCCCTTTTTATAACCTAAGTACTAGCACTAGTACTAATACCTGCATAGTGGGAACACGTTCAGGTTTGGTACGTACTAGTAGGTGTGAGCAGTCTTTCGAATGTGATGGGAACAAGGTAAAGATTAATTGATGGTTTTGGTTTCGAGGCCCGAAACGGCTCTCGATGAGTTTAGCCGAACATAAATTTCAAGTACTACACTGCTCAAATGCGTGAATATTATGTTACTGTCAAAAATTGGCACAAAATACGAAGGAGACCAATGGAAGTACTACTAGCAACGCACGATTTAACTACTCGCATGCGCGCAGTGGAGTAATAATGTTTTTCTTCTACCCTCACGTCCACTCAATTTGCATGCGCTGTATTAATTGACCATCAATGAAGTGAACGACTTTACACGCGTCAAATTATCACATGGGGTGGATCTTGGTACAAAATTGCGTCCGCCCGTGTACCCGCCTGTGCGTGCGAGGGAATGAGTGCGTGCGTGGCGTGCGTGCACATCTTCGCTTCGTGCATGTACCGCCAGTATGGCTCAGGGAGGACGAGTACATTATTCTGGAACCAGCAGCACGTCACTGTGATCAATCCACGCAAGGAGGTCGCGACAACGCCTCCACATGTGCCACGTGGCTTCATGAACTGTAAGAGAGACACTGTGTAGCGTGCCATTGGTATTCTAATTTACGTGTTTTGTCCATACTCGAAGTACTAGTAAGGTACACGTGCATTGCACGCATCAGATTTTGCAACCAAAATTATGAATAAATAGCACACTATAGCATGTAAGCTCTGGGTCATATATGCCTGATGTAGCCCTTCGTTTAATTCTTATAGTTCATCTCATTCAAAATCAATTAGTTTTTATAAAAAAGCTAAGAACGCGGGAATAGGAAAAACATGGGATTATAGTGGAATGTCGTCTTGAATCCTACAGGATTGTACGAGTGTTTGATTGTGCATAGAAAAAACGCAGAATTCTTTCAAAGAGGTTTGAGTGGATGGGATGTTTCCTATGAAATCTAGTGCAAATGAATCATATGGAAAAATTCCTATGGTTTACAATCCTACGAATCAAACAACCAAGATAGGAAAAATTCCTAATGATTAGAATCCTCCAAAATTCCTTTGAGAATCCTTTGAATCAAAGAAGACCTTAATCTATTTTATGATTCATGGAATTGTGCGTTGTAAAGCATAAAGTAAAAACAAATAATGGCAATTCAACTAGAAAAAAGTTTGGGCAGTTATGATACGGAAGATTCTAGAACAAAAGAGAACCACTTGTTGTTTTGAGGTTTGTGCATTATGCTTAAGTTCAACCATGGAGTCTGCTAGATTGTACATGTGGCAAAATCCGGTGGGGGCTAGAAGATGGTGCGAGGGGCCGAGTGGAGGGAGACTATGAAGGAATGCACAAGTGCGAGATCGATATTTAGAGAGAGGGGGCGAACACGTGCGCTGATGCGCGCAGTGGCGGAGCCATGAAAAATAAATGAGCTAGGGGGCCAAGCATTGCTAATCCTTTACGAGGAGGGTCAATTCATGAACTTAAACCATTTTTAGCAGCAATTGTCTAATGATCACATTCATATTAGCCTTGATATATAGTGATGTTAGGGGGGAGGGGGCAGGGCCCTTACTGCCCCTGTCTTCGCCATTGTGCACGCGTCTGAGAGATGAAGCGGAAGGCATGGATGATGAGAGGGGGACGTTGGATACATAATTAATGTGGGTGTATTAGCTATATATGTTAATCCTATATAGAGAGGTATAGATTGATCGATGTGGACGTGGGAAAGAGGGTGAGACCTCACTGGATATATCGATTGATCGGTTTGTGTGGAAAACTATGAAAGACCTAGCTATATACACACATACATAGAGGAACATCGATCGTTGCGCATGCACGCGTGAGAGATAAAGAATGCCCGATATGATGGAGAGGGGGATGTGTGTTGGTGTGTGCCTTCATGGGAGACCGACCTGAAGAAAAAGATTGCATGCGTGCGATGGATAATGCCGACTGGTAGTGTGTGTGCATGCATGCACGAGAGAAAGTTAGTGGTACAATTATAAAGAGAAGACTACTGTGTGGGTGTAAAAGAATAGCTGAATAGGTGAGGTCACAATCAATGTAAAGTTGAATTCAAATATTTGAATAAGAGATCCTGATGTTTGAAACCCATGCATGCATGAATATAACGGAGATCTGCGCGGTGTGGTTTGGAAACGAGCATGTTGTAATGTATACACATTGAACAAGGTCAGACTGATTTGAATTTGAGATACCGATGGCAGACATCATTTGGCCACGTCGCATCCGTGCATGGACACACTATTCTAATTGGAGATGATGGGTGGCTTTTGCATCACATATCTATATCTATACCCATATATATATATATATATATTTATTTTTTATATTGTGTGCGGGTAACTTTAACTTTGAAAGATGGTCGTTGGATGAGGCGAATCCGATGGTCCAAAGATGGCAAATTTGAGCACTACTGGCCGTTGGATATCATCTAGATTCCACCAGATTTCGCCACATGTATAATCTAGAAGACTCCATGGTTGAACTTAAGCATAATGCACAAACATCAAAACACAAGCACTTCTTATTTGTTCTAGAATCTTCCGTATCATGATTTGCCATTATTTGTTTTTACTTTATGTCTTACGACGCACAATTCCATGAATCTTAAAATAGATTAGCTTTCTTATAAAAACTAGATGATTTTGAATGAAATGAACTATAAGAATTAAACGAACATCTACATCATGCATATATGACTCAAAGCTTGCATGCTATAATGTGGTATTTATTCATAATTTGGTTGCCAAATCTCATGCGTGCAATGCACGTGTACCTTACTCTAGTCTAAATGGTGTTTGTGTGTGTGTTGTGCGTGTTGAGGTGCAAATTGTCTTTTTTGGGGTACACGTTAAGCTTGTTCTTCCGAAATTTCAAGCCGCGCCTTGTTATGCCGAAAATTCAAGCTAGCGTCTCTGTCTATCGTGCTGCGAAACTCCCGCCTCTTCAACCCGCGCCTTGTTAGCCCGAAATATTTAAGATATATCTTTGTCTCGTTGTGCTCCGACAACTCCCTCCATCTCAACCCGCGCCTTGCTATTCCGAAATTACAACGCGCGCGAAAACTCCCACCTCCTGTGAAATCCCGACACACGAAATGCCCGTGGTACCCCTGAACCGAAAGAACCGCCTCAAATCGGTGGGGGTACTTTCGTAACTTACCCCACATTTCGGACAAGCGCGTCTCTAAGCATGGTTCCCCACTGCCATCCCATCCGCCCACCCATTCATACACCGAGGCCGCGAAAACCCGCGACGAAACCCCACACCCTGCTCCGTCTGCCACCCAGCCGGAGCCTCTTCCCCGACGACGTCGTCCTACAGACACCTCGACGTCCCTCATCCACCGTACAGATGAGGATCCGTCGTCGATCTCATCGTCCCGCCGGTTCAGCCACCCCGTCCTCCACCTCCAAGGAGCTGCCCCGACGTTCCCCTCGTCTTTCGCGCCACCTCCATTCCCACACCCGTCTTCACCTGCACCACCGGAAGAGCATCATCATCACCATTTCCTCGGATGAAGCTGCGGCCTAATCGGCGCCACCAAAGAGGTTGTACACTAATCGCCGCATTTTCTTCTTGATTCAATCTCACGGTGCTGCCGGCGCTCGGTCCCGAGCCGACACGGCGCGGCTCCATCCACGGCGATCGCCGGCCACTTCCTCCATGGCGTCGCTCCCTCGGCGGCGACGTCCACATCAGTAGGACCTGCTGCTGCTTTAGCTCTCGCTCGCGTTGCTGCTCTGCTCTTGCTCTCGGTCCCCTGCCTTGTCTGCTCTTGCTATTGCTCTTGCTCGCGTTGCTGCTCTCGCTCTTGCTCTTGCTTGCGATGCTGCTCCGATTTAGCTACACTTCACTCCGATGACGTCGGGGTGAAGGAAGAACCAGCCGCAGCGGGGAGGGGGGCTCCCCGGAGAGGTACTCCACTATCTATCTTAGGGTTCAGGATGGGGGCGGTGGTCACCGATAGTGGCGGGGCGTTGGCGGGGCGGTGGCGTGGGGATCACCGGAGAAAAAGCTCAGCACTGGGGGGCCTAGAGGGATGGCCGGGGCGGCGGCGGACCGGCGGTGGGGAGTGTTTTCGGGGCGGGCGAGGCGGCGGGGGGCTGCTGTTTGGCCGGCTTAGGGGGTGGAGGTTGAAGATGAACCGCAGGCCCTTGATTTAGTATCCAACGGCTGCAAAATCGACTGACTAGAGATGAAAAAAGTCAGTCGACCGACGTGTAGCCTCACCTTGCTAGTGCGTTCAGTTTCGACAGGTAAATTTAGTTTCGACAGCAAAATTCAGTTTCGGCAGTTAAGTTCAGTTTCGACAGTTAAGTTCAGTTTCGACAGTTAAATTCAATTTTGATAGTTAAGTTCAGAGATGAGCGGCTGATGTATTTTACATCTAGCACTTTGTGGTTATGTATTTTACGTCATGTATTGGAGATGCTATTAGAATTCCACTCAGGTTAAAGTTGTTCGTTGTCTCTCTTGTCCTGCTTCAGCCTCGGCGTCGTACAACTCACCAGAGCTGCTCCAACGATGAAACCCTCCATCACAGTGGAGCAGTACCTCGGGCTCTATCTCCAGACGCCTAAGTCTTCTTCCCCTCCTCCAACAGCCAAGTCAGCCGGAGCATCCTCACCGGCCAACCCAATCACGCTGAGATCGACATGGCTTCGCGAAAGAGGTTGTACACTTGTTGCATCTCTTTTTTAATCTACATGTTATATATATATTGTCCACTGAGCACTCGTAGTAATGGGAAATACGATTATTTTATCCTACTTATATGACAAGCTGTGAGGTACCAGGCAGTACGTATAGCTATCCGTGATGGACTCTCTTGAATGCCATCATTATATCTCTGCGCGTGTTGGCTGTGCATTGTTGTCAATGGGCCTGGGAGTTGAGCCTAGTATGGTCAGTGGCCCTGGGTCCAAAGTAATGAAGTAGCACAAAAAATATTATATTTTTAGTGTTAAGTATTGGTTACCTTTTGCAATAAGCAGATTTGGCGCATGCACTAAGTGAGTTAATGCACCTCATAGTGTTTTGGGAGAACATAGTGTACGATGACAACATTCGGATGATATGGTTGGTTTCGTAAAGTGTGTGATGGGACTTTTTATGAATCTTTCGGGCGGCAAAGGAATTTGGGTGTAGGCAAAGGGGAAGAAGGTGAGTAGATGTGTTCTCTCATGTTACGTTGCTCTGCGTATGGAATAGAAGGCCAGTAGGGTAGGTGTCTTAATTTCCAACTTTGTCCTCTCTTTTCATACTTGTGTCCTATTTGTTCATGGAGGGCCACATAGACTTAAGAGTTGTATGGTCGAAGGTGGGCATTTATATGGTACGCGTTGCATTTCTTGCGTGGTTTGAAGCGCTTATATCTCAGCACAGACTGGCTAATTTTGAGTCTGTGAGTGGTATCACCATATGTCTGTGTGTTATTTACACTAGCCAGGAGGAATTGGCAGAGAAATTCTGTGTTTTTAAATTTCTCTGTTGCTTAGGTCACCCGTTGCCAATTCGTTCACGTCATATACTTAATTCATTTAGGTCATATATATCACGTGTCGCTTGGACTTAGAGAATTTATAAGAAATCCCTACATCAAGACCGTTCTTCGTCAGAGCAAAGCCTCTTAATCTCACTCAAATTTACTGATTTTTATACTTTGTCCGACGAAATGAATAGCTGTTAACGTAGATCAGAACCACCTTGACGTTAATCTGGCTGGTGTGTGTACCTACATTGACCTAGCTGTGCTGTGCTTGTGTGCTGTACTCACCCTTACCCTCGAGCTTCGAAGACATCCTGCGCAATCCAGACACTAACGAACGGGATGGGGATGGCATCACGCCAGGTGAGCGCTCGGTACTTCAAGACTTCTGTTTCTTCATCCGTCCGCTGTCAGTCGATTTTGTAAGACTCGTTTCTGTGTATACCTAAGACTGGCGGCTGGCGCGGGGAGCTCCACAGCAACTCTCGACTTACTCCACATCCTATGAAGCTCCGAGGCCGACGCAGGATCGACTGAGCGACCTGCACTCAGGGCTCGCAAGAGAGGTCACATTCTTCCGTGTCCTGCTTACGTTATGTGTCGCTTAATATGATGACATGCTACATTATCGTCGTGTTCACCTATTAGACTCCGAGTCAGGTCCAAACTAATGCTGAAACTTGAGTTTTTAAATGGTTGTGGGGTACATATTGGGGCAACAATCAGTACTATATGTCTACTATCTGGTTAATCTCCGGTGTCTACTATGAGTTTCATGTTGGGTGCAAACAAACATTAAAGGAGCCATTATCTGTATTTTTTAACTAAAGCTATATCTGCCTGCTATCTTGGTTTTGGGTCTATCCACAGTTTGCTACCATCACTCTGGATTTGTGCATGCACTCCTTACATAATCTCACTATGTTTTATTCCTATGCATGCCAGTTATTGTACACAATGGAACTGATCATGTAGAGCAAAAGAGACGAGCCTTGCGTGGCAATAAAATTTCATGCGACGATCGTTCTCATGGTGGCGGCAGGAGCCGTCTTGGGAGTATTTATGTCCTCTAAGGCTAACTAATACTTGAAGGTCATGATGGTGTGTGAATTTGGATATGCTTGGTTCGGACAAGAGATGGCGTGAGTAATATTGACTCCTCGGTGGCAATGATCAAAGTCATTGGAGATGTGGATAGGAGGAAGTTAAGACAGGGCGAAGGAGAGCATTGGTGGTGGACTACAAGGTAAGATAGAAACGACGCCGAGGTGATCCTGGTCGTGCTAGGATTGGACTAGCTGTAGCCAGCTGAGATGGGCAGGTAAGATGAGGTTCGGTTTACCTGACAGATGTGTCACCTAGGTGTGGAATGTGCATTTGGTAACGGGAGTTGCGACGTATCACATTAGGACGGTGGGCTCGTGGATGGACGAGACGCGCGGTCGCTACAGGCCAGCTCAGACGGGCAGGGTAGTTGGGTGGGCGTAGTTCGTTGTATGCCTACAAAGCTTTGTTCGTGATATGGTCAAGACGCGCTGTTGTCAGTGGTTCGTGGTGCATTTGAAGACCATGAGAATGCGCGGTGGAAACCTAGGCATAATCGGTGGAGAAATGGACTTGAGGTGTACAAAGCGTAACAACAAGTAAAATGTGGGTCGGACTGGTGAAAGAAGGTTGCTATGGTTACGGTAAATCCTGTTTGTTGGTTTGCGCAAGGTGGTGTGGTTATGTGGGTTGGCGACGAAGACTGGACTTCGTGCTTGAGATGTATACTCAGGCTCTCCGTGTAAGAAGGGCTAGCAGTGTACTCTGCTGTTGGGCCTGACTACGGTGTGGCACAATGACCGAGTCAGGAGTGAGAGTATGGCACGAAGTGGGTGGGATAGAAGGAGAGTGGAAATCATTGGAGGGCTCGCAGTCTCTTTGTGGGATCGCGAGTGAACGAGAGAGTGCTGAGGTAACGGCGAGAGTGAACACGGATGAATGTCGGGACGTAATGTCCGACTGCTGAATCTTGTTGGGTAGCGCAAGTGTGATGAGAGAGCCTGTGGGGATTGGCATATAGGGATAGATGTGTGAATCGACGCTGGCGCAGTTCGTGATCGTGGTTCAATCCGATTGGATCATCGTGGACATGTGGGGAGAGCGAAGACATCGCGGTGAGTTGGGTGGCAAGAACTCGCCAGCGCGGTTCGTGTGTGGGGTTTTATCGTGTGGCGGGGAGTATGTCATTCTCGCTGCGGTCCCATCTGGTTGTGTAATGTTGCCAGAACCCATAGGGTTAGGAGGCAGTTAAGGTCGTTGACGCTGAGGGCGTGTGTAGAGATATTAGTGGTGGGGACGGTAACCCGAAAGTTTTGTGTGTACGGTTGGGGAACCAGTCCAAGATGAGGATTCCGGATCGTCAGTAGGAGCGCACGTCTCGTGAATGGTTCGCGGGAGGTAAGATGGTTTGGGATATAAGTTTAGGCAGAAGTGACAGTAATTTTAACGCCTCGGGACAAGTTTCGGGGTCAGCGCGTATTCGTCGGCTTTGAGGCGGGTTCTTTTCCGGGTGCGACAGGGGTAAGGGACCCGGGGGTACACGCGCGGCGCATGTGGGGCTCTACCGTGTGCTCCCGGGGGCGGCGCAATCAATGGGCTTTGTAGGACGGTTGCGGCGCTAAGTTGGCTCTATATGGGTCGCAAGGGCACTCAGCCCAAGAGGCAGAATGCGCCGCAAGAAGAAGAGAAAGAAGGGGAGAGTTAAAGGGGGAAGGCACCTGCGAGTGACTTGGGGGGATTGGTTCTCTGCCCCCCTTGGTTACGCACCTTTCCTTGTGACGGGGAGTTAGGCAAAGGGCTGGCGCGTGGCGGCCCTCTGTGCAATGATGGCCTGGGACTGTGATAGGTGGGAGAAGATTGAGGAGGGATGCAACGCTAGAAGTAACCTAAGAGACCTGCGCGCCGGAGACAAGGTCCCTACTCTTACTCTCCAGTGAACTCCATTTCTCCCTTCCTCCGCAGCGCTTAGACGAAGCCCTGTTTGGATCTTCTCGCTACTTTCCACCACGCGAGGTCGGTGCTTTCATGGATCTCCAATCGCAACTCGTGCCTCGCTCCGTGGTGCTGGTATTGCACAGGCGTGGGAGAAGCAGTCTCCGTGTGGCCTACTGTGTTGTTGAACGCGGGAGTTGTGTTCGTGTCGGACGCGGACTAGAGGATCGATCGGTGATTTTGGAGTCACGCAGAGTGATGCATCAAGCCCTCCGTTCTCTATAAGACCTTTCCTGCGCGGGACAGGACTATTACAAGGGTAATCGTATGAGAGGGTGCCCATGGCCTCCCTCGTTGTTCTTAGATGACGTCATAGGATAGATGCTAATGAAGTTGAAGTTAGGAACAAGGTAGATACTGTAATTTATGTAACGGCTACGTTTTGCTTCCACACACGTTTGGCACTCAATAGAGACTAAGTCTTTGACGCTAGATTACCTATTTGCACGAGCTCACGAAAAACGCACACAAGTCAAGCTCTGCTGCAGCATATAGAATCTTTATGTGTTTAAATGTAATCGCCTTAGACCGGATTAGTCTTAGTGCTATTGATCATACGGGCGGCATCCGCTGGGGATGATAAGCTGGGACGCATGCCCGGGACACAACTTACATGACGTACTCTTACGTGATGTGCGGGCTTCCAACCGAGTATAACATGTAGACAACTTAGTATTTCGCCATAAGGGTGGCTGGAGAGTGTCATTGTCTCTTAACCTTTGCATGTCGGGCACTCAGCGATTCTTGTAAGAGATCCTGGGATCCTTATTTAAGGGTAGTAAGTACGAAATTTGGCATTAGGATCACCGTTTGTGGTCTTTTTCGTCGTGGTTAATTTGTTAAACGTTTTCATTAGTGAGTCAACCTTCATAGAAGTACGGCGTAATTAAATTGCTTAACAGTACAAATTTCACAGGACGTATACTTGTTTCTTTATTGCATTAGGGTATGTCTATGTGATGTGATATGGCCAAAGGATGTGATTGAATGATATAATGTGATGTAATGAGATTGATCAAGTAGTTCTTGTATGGGGATAGGAATCACGACTTGCATGTCGATGAGTATGACAACCGGCAGGAGCCATAGGAGTTGTTATTATTTATTTATGACCTGCGTGTCAACTTAAACGTCATGTAATTACTTTACCATGTAATTACTTTACTTTATTGCTAACCGTTAGTTGTAGTAGTAGAAGTAATAGATGACGTGACAACTTCAAGAAGACAGATGATGGAGATCATGATGATGGAGATCATGGTGTCATGCCGGTGACAACGATGATCATGGAGCCCCGAAGATGGAGATCAAAGGAGCAAATGATATTGGCCATATCATGTCACTATTTGATTGCATGTGATGTTTATCATGTTAATACATCTATTTGCTTAGAACGACGGTAGTCAATAAGATGATCCCTCTTTAAAATTTCAAGAAGTGTTCTCCCCTAACTGTGCACCGTTGCTACAGTTCGTCGTTTCGAAGCACCATGTGATGATCGGGTGTGATAGATTCTAACGTTCACATACAACGGGTGTAAGACAGATTTACACATGCAAACACTTAGGTTGACTTGACGAGCCTAGCATGTACAGACATGGCCTCGGAACACAGAAGACCGAAAGGTCGAGCATGAGTCGTATGGTAGATACGATCAACATGAAGATGTTCACCGATGTTGACTAGTCCGTTCACGTGATGATCGGACACGGCCTAGTTGACTCGGATCATGTAATCACTTAGATGACTAGAGGGATGTCTATCTGAGTGGGAGTTCATAAGATGAACTTAATTATCTTGAACATAGTCAAAAGGTCTTCGCAAATTATGTCGTAGCTCGCGCTTCAGTTCTACTGTTTAGATATGTTCCTAGAGAAAATTTAGTTGAAAGTTGATAGTAGCAATTATGCGGACTAGGTCCGTAAACTGAGGATTGTCCTCATTGCTTCATAGAAGGCTTATGTCCTTAATGCACCGCTCAGTGTGCTGAACCTCGAACGTTGTCTGTGGATGTTGCGAACATCTGACATACACATTTTGATAACTACGTGATAGTTCAGTTAAACGGTTAGAGTTGAGGCACCGAAGATGTTTTGAAACGTCGCGAAACATATGAGATGTTTCGAGGGCTGAAATTGGGATTTCAGGCTCGTGCCCACGTCAAGAGGTATAAGACCTCCGACGATTTTCTTAGCCTGCAAACTAAGGAGAAAAGCTCAATTGTTGTGCTTGTGCTCAGATTGTCTGAGTACAACAATCGCTTGAATCGAGTGGGAGTTGATCTTCCAGATGAAATAGTGATGGTTCTCCGAAGTCATTACCACCAAGCTGCTAGAGCTTCGTGATGAACTATGATATATCAGGGACATATATGATGATCCTTGAGATATTCGCGATGTTTGACACCGCGAAAGTAGAAATCAAGAAGGAGCATCAATTGTTGATGGTTGGTGAAACCACTAGTTTCAAGAAGGGCAAGGGAACAAAGGGATACTTCATGAAACGGCAATTCAGCTGCTGCTCTAGTGAAGAAACCCAAGGTTGAACCCAAACCCGAGACTAAGTGCTTCTGTAATAAGGGGAACAGCCACTGGAGCAGAATTACCCTAGATACTTGGTAGATGAGAAGGCTGGCAAGGTCGATAGAAGTATATTGGATATACATTGTGTTGATGTGTACTTTACTAGTACTCCTAGTAGCACCAGGGTATTAGATACCGGTTCGGTTGCTAAGTGTTAGTAACTCGAAATAAAAGCTACGGAATAAACGGAGACTAGCTAAAGGTGAGATGACGATATGTGTTGGAAGTGTTTCCAATGTTGATATGATCAAGCATCGCACGCTCCCTCTACCATCGAGATTGGTGTTTGCGTTGAGCATAGACATGATTGGATTATGTCTATCGCAATACGGTTATTCATTTAAGGAGAATAATGGTTACTCTGTTTATTTGAATAATACCTTCAATGGTCTTACACCTAAAATGAATGGTTTATTGAATCTCGATCGTAGTGATACACATGTTCATGCCAAAAGATAGTAATGATAGTACCACCTACTTGTGGCACTGCCACGTAAGTCATATCGGTATAAAACGCATGAAGAAGCTCCATGTTGATGGATCTTTGGACTCACTCATTTTTGAAAAGTTTGAGACATGCGAACCATGTCTATTGGTGTATATGCATGAAGAAACTCCATGCAAATGGACCGTTTGGACTCACTTGATTTTGAATCACTTGAGACATGCAAATCATACCACATGGGCAAGATGACTGAAAGCCTCGGTTTCAGTAAAATGGAACTAGAAAGCAACTTGTTGGAAGTAATACATTTTGATGTGTGCAGTCCAATGAGTGCTGAGGCATGTAGTGGATATCGTTATGTTCTTACTTCACAGATGATTTGAGTAGATGTTGAGTATATTTACTTGATGAATCACGAGTCTGAATTATTGAAAGGTTCAAGTAATTTCAGGGTGAAGTTGAAAGATCGTCGTGACAAGAGGATAAAAGATCTATGATATGATCATAGAGATGAATATCTGAATTACGAGTTTGGCACAGAATTAAGACATTGTGGAAATTGTTTCACAACTAATACAGCCTGGAACACCATAGTGTGATGGTGTGTCCGAACATCATAACTGCACCCTATTGGATATGATGCATACCATGATGTCTCTTATCGAATTACCACGATAGTTTATGGGTTAGGCATTAGAGACAACCACATTCACTTTAAATAGGGCACCACGTAATTCCGATGAGATGACACCGTATGAACTATGGTTTAGAGAAACCTAAGCTGTCATTTCTTAAAAGTTTGGGGCTGCGACGCTTATGTGAAAAGTTTCAGGCTGATAAGCTCGAACCCAAAGCGGATAAATGCATCTTCATAGGACACCCAAAACAGTTGGGTATACCTCCTGTCTCAGATCCGAAAGCAATAAGGGATTGTTTCTAGAATCGGGTCCTTTCTCGAGGAAAAGTTTCTCTCGAAAGAATTGAGTGGGAGGATGGTGGAGACTTGATGAGGTTATTGAACCGTCTCTTCAACTAGTGTGTGGCAGGGCACAGGAGTTGTTCCTGTGGCACCTACACCAATTGAAGTGGAAGCTTATGATAGTGATCATGAAACTTCAGATCAAGTCACTACCAAACCTCGTGGGATGACAAGGATGCGTACTACTTCAGAATGGTACGTAATCCTGTCTTGGAAGTCATGTTGCTAGACAACAATGAACCTACGAGCTATGGAGAAGCGATGGTGGGCCTGGATTCCAAAATGGCTCGAGGCCATATAATCCGAGAGAGGATCCATATATGAAAACAAAGTGTAGACTTTGGAAGAACTACTTGATGGTCGTAAGGCTGTTAGGTACATATGGATTTTAAAAGGAAGACGGACAATGATGGTAAGTATCACCATTAAGAAAGCTCGACTTGTCATTAAGATGTTTTCCGACAAGTTCAAGGAGTTGACTACGATGAGACTTTCTCACTCGTAGCGATGCTAAGAGTCTGTTGGAATTATATTAGCGATTACTGCATTATTTATGAAATCTTGCAGATAGGATGTCAAAACATTGTTTCCTCGACGATTTTCTTGAGGAAAGGTTGTATGTGATACAACCGGAAGGTTTTGTCAATCCTGAAAGATGCTAATAAGTATGCAAAGCTCCAGCAATCCTTCTAAGGACTGGAGTAAGCATCTCGGAGTTGGAATGTATGCTTTGATGAGATGATCAAAGTTTTTGGGTTTATACAAAGTTTATGAGAAACTTGTATTTCCAAAGAAGTGAGTGGGAGCACTATAGAATTTCTGATGAGTATATGTTGTTGACATATTGTTGATCAGAAATGATGTAGAATTTCTGGAAAGCATGCAGGTTATTTGAAAAGTGTTTTTCAATGGAAAACCTGGATTAAGCTACTTGAGATTGAGCATCAAGATCTATAAGGATAGATCAAAACGCTTAATGTACTTTCAAATGAGCACATACCTTGACATGATCTTGAAGGTGTTCAAGATGGATCAGTCAAAGAAGGAGTTCTTGCCTGAGTTGTAAGGTATGAAGTTAAGACTTAAAGCTCGACCACGGCAGAATAGAGAGAAAGGACGAAGGTCGTCCCCTATGCTTAAGACATAGGCTCTACAGTATGCTATGCTGTGTACCGCACCTGAAGTGTGCCTTGCCATGAGTCAGTCAAGGGGTACAAGAGTGATCCAAGAATGGATCACAGGACAGCGGTCAAAGTTATCCTTAGTAACTAGTGGACTAAGGAATTTTCTCGATTATGGAGGTGATAAAGAGTTCGACGTAAAGAGTTACGTCGATGCAAGCTTAACACCTATCCGGATAGCTCTGAGTAGAGATGCCGGATACGTATAATGGAGCAACAATTTAGAATAGCTCCAAGTAGAACAGTTATTTGAAATGGCTCCAAATATATAGCGTAGTAGCTGCATCTAGGAGATGACATAGAGATTTGCGAAGTACATACGTATCTGAATGTTGCAGACCCGTTGACTAAAAACCTCTCTCACAAGCAACATGATCAAACCCAGAACTCATCGAGTGTTAATCACATAGTGATGTGAACTAGATTATTGACTCTAGTAAACTCTTTGGATGTTGGTCACATGGCGATGTGACCTGTGAGTGTTAATCACATGGCGATGTGAACTAGATTATTGACTCTAGTGCAAGTGGGAGACTGTTGGAAATATGCCCCAGAGGCAATAATAAATTAGTTATTATTATATTTCCTTGTTCATGATAATCGTTTATTATCCATGCTAGAATTGTATTGATAGGAAACTCAGATACATGTGTGGATACATAGACAACACCATGTCCCTAGTAAGCCTCTAGTTGACTAGCTCGTTGATCAATAGATGGTTACGGTTTCCTGACCATGGACATTGGATGTCGTTGATAACGGGATCACATCATTAGGAGAATGATGTGATGGATAAGACCCAATCCTATGCCTAGCACAAAGATCGTGTAGTTCGTATGCTAAAGCTTTTCTAATGTCAAGTATCATTTCCTTAGACCATGAGATTGTGCAACTCCCGGATACCGTAGGAATGCTTTGGGTGTACCAAACGTCACAACGTAACTGGGTGGCTATAAAGGTACACTACGGGTATCTCCGAAAGTGTCTGTTGGGTTGGCACGAATCGAGACTGGGATTTGTCACTCCGTGTAAACAGAGACGTATCTCTGGGCCCACTCGGTAGGACATCATCATAATGTGCACAATGTGATCAAGGAGTTGATCACGGGATGATGTGTTACGGAACGAGTAAAGAGACTTGTCGGTAACGAGATTGAACAAGGTATCGTGATACCGACGATCGCATCTCGGGCAAGTATCGTACCGCTAGACAAAGGGAATTGTATACGGGATTGATTAAGTCCTTGACATCGTGGTTCATCCGATGAGATCATCGTGGAACATGTGGGAGCCAACATGGGTATCCAGATCCCGCTTTTGGTTATTGACCGGAGAGTCATCTCGGTCATGTCTGCATGTCTCCCGAACCCGTAGGGTCTACACACTTAAGGTTCGGTGACGCTAGGGTTATAGAGATATTAGTATGCGGTAACCCGAAAGTTGTTCGGAGTCCCGGATGAGATCCCGGACGTCACGAGGAGTTCCGGAATGGTCCGGAGGTAAAGAATTATATATAGGAAGTGCTATTTCGGCCATCGGGACAAGTTTCGGGGTCACCGGTATTGTACCGGGACCACCGGAAGGGTCCCGGGGGTCCACCGGGTGGGGCCACCTGCCCCGGGGGGCCACATGGGCTGTAGGGGTGTGCCTTGGCCTATATGGGCCAAGGGCACCAGCCCCAAGAGGCCCATGCGCCAAGAGAAGAGAAAAAGGGGAGAGTCCTAAAGGGGGAAGGCACCTCCGAGGTGCCTTGGGGAGGATGGACTCCTCCCCCCCTTGGCCGCACCCTTCCTTGGAGGAAGGGGCAAGGCTGCGCCCTCCCCCTCTCCCTTGGCCCTATATATAGTGGGGGGAAGGGAGGGCAACCATACCTAAGCCCTGGCGCCTCCCTCTCCCTCCCATGACACATCTCCCTCCTCCCGCAGCGCTTGGCGAAGCCATGTTGGAATCCCGCTACTTCCACCACCACGCCGTCGTGCTGTTGGATCTCCATCAACCTCTCCTTTCCCCTTGCTGGATCAAGAAGGAGGAGACGTCGCTGCTCCATACGTGTGTTGAACGCGGAGGTGCCATCCGTTCGGCGCTAGGATCATCGGTGATTTGGATCACGACGAGTACGACTCCATCAACCCCGTTCTCTTGAACGCTTCCGCGCGCGATCTACAAGGGTATGTAGATCCACTCCTCCCTCGTTGCTAGATGACTCCATAGATAGATCTTGGTGACACGTAGGAAAATTTTGAATTTATGTTACGTTCCCCAACACCTCCACCCAAGGGTGATCCCGTGTTTGAGCTTAAACCGTTACCTGACAATCTTAAATATGCTTATCTTGATGAGAAAAAGATATATCCTGTTATTATTAGTGCTAACCTTTCAGAGCATGAGGAAGAGAGATTATTGAAAACTCTAAAGAAGCACCGCTCTGCTATTGGGTATACTCTTGATGATCTTATAAGGGCATTAGTCCCACTCTATGTCAACATAAAATTAATTTGCAAGAAGATGCTAAACCAGTTCGCGATCATCAATGCTGTCTGAATCCTAAAATGAAAGAGGTGGTAAGAAAGGAGATACTAAAGCTCCTTGAGGCAGGTATAATTTATCCCATTGCTGATAGTAAGTGGGTAAGTCATGTCCATTGTGTCCCTAAGAAGGGAGGTATTACTGTTGTTCCTAATGATAAAGATGAATTGATCTCTCAAAGAATTATCATTGGTTATAGGATGGTAATTGATTTCCGCAAATTAAATAAGGCTACTAAAAAGATCATTACCCCTTACCTTTTATCGATCAAATGCTAGAAAGATTATCCAAACATACACATTTTTGCTTTCTAGATGGTTATTCTGGTTTCTCTCAAATACCTGTGTCAGCCAAAGATCAATCAAAGACTACCTTTACTTGCCCTTTTGGTACTTTCGCTTATAGACGTATGCCTTTTGGTTTATGTAATGCGCCTGCTACCTTTCAAAGATGCATGATGGCTATATTCTCTGACTTTTGTGAAAAGATTTGTGAGGTTTTCATGGACGACTTTTCCGTCTATGGATCTTATTTTGATGATTGCTTGAGCAACCTTGATCGAGTTTTGCAGAGGTGTGAAGAAACTAATCTTGTCTTGAATTGGGAAAAGTGCCACTTTATGGTTAATGAAGGTATTGTCTTGGGGCATAAAGTTTCCGAAAGAGGTATTGAAGTTGATAAAGCCAAGGTTGATGCTATTGAAAAGATGCCATGTCCCAAGGACATCAAAGGTATAAGAAGTTTCCTTGGTCATGTCAGTTTTTATAGGAGGTTCATCAAGGACTTCTCAAAAATCTCTCGGCCTCTGACTAATTTATTACAAAAAGATATACC
>NC_053024.1:101729140-101754751 GCF_003073215.2 Triticum urartu
ATTGTTTCGACCATGGACATTGGATGTCGTTGATAACGGGATCACATCATTAGGAGAATGATGTGATGGACAAGACCCAATCCTAAGCCTAGCACAAGATCATGTAGTTCGTATGCTAAAGCTTTTCTAATGTCAAGTATCATTTCCTTAGACCATGAGATTGTGCAACTCCCGGATACCGTAGGAATGCTTTGGGTGTGCCAAACGTCACAACGTAACTGGTGGCTATAAAGGTACACTACGGGTATCTCCGAAAGTGTCTGTTGGGTTGGCACGAATCGAGACTGGGATTTGTCACTCCGTGTAACGGAGAGGTATCTCTGGGCCCACTCGGTAGGACATATCATAATGTGCACAATGTGACCAAGGAGTTGATCACGGGATGATGTGTTACGGAATGAGTAAAGAGACTTGCCGGTAACGAGATTGAACAAGGTATCGGGATACCGATGATCGAATCTCGGGCAAGTATCGTACCGCTAGACAAAGGGAATTGTATACGGGATTGATTAAGTCCTTGACATCGTGGTTCATCCGATGAGATCATCGTGGAACATGTGGGAGCCAACATGGGTATCCAGATCCTGCTGTTGGTTATTGGCCGGAGAGTTATCTCGGCCATGTCTGCATGACTCCCGAACCCGTAGGGTCTACACACTTATGGTTCGATGACGCTAGGGTTATAGGGAATAGTATACTGGTTACCGAATGTTGTTCGGAGTCCCGATGAGATCCCGGACGTCACGAGGAGTTGGAATGGTCGGAGGTAAAGATTAATATATAGGAAGTATGGTTTTGGCCACCGGAAGTGTTCCGGGCATCACGGTAGTGTACCGGGGACCACCGAGGGGTCCGGGGGTCCACCAGTGGGGCCACCAGCCCCGGAGGCCTACATGGGCCAATAGTGGGAGGGACCAGCCCCTTAGGTGGGCTGGGGCACCTCCCACAAGGCCCATGCGCCTAAGGGGAAGAGGGGGCAAACCCTAAGGGCAGATGGGCCTTAAGGCCCATGCCTGGTGCGCCTCCCCCTCTCCCCCTCCACTTGGCCGCCACCCTAGATAGGATTGGGGCTGGCCGCCGCCCCTAGGGTGGAACCCTAGGTGGGGCGCACCCCTCCCTCTCCCCTATATATACTTGAGGACTTGGGGCTGCCAACAGATGATTCCTCTCCTCTTGGCTCAGCCCTACCCCTCTCCCTCCTCGTCTCTTGTAGGTGCTTGGCGAAGCCCTGCTGGAGTCCGCGCTCCTCCACCACCACCACGCCGTTGTGTTGCTGCTGGATGGAGTCTTCCTCAACCTCTCCCTCTCCTTGCTGGATCAAGGCGTGGAGACGTCACCGGGCTGCACGTGTGTTGAACGCGGAGGTGCCGTCCGTTGGCACTAGGATCATCGGTGATTTGGATCACGACGAGTACGACTCCATCAACCCCGTTCACTTGAACGCTTCCGTAGCGATCTACAAGGGTATGTAGATGCACTCTCCTTCCTTCATTGGTAGTCTTCTCCATAGATTGATCTTGGTGATGCGTAGAAAATTTTGAATTTCTGCTACGTTCCCCAACAGTGGCATCATGAGCTAGGTCTATGCGTAGTTTCTATGCACGAGTAGAACACAAAGTAGTTGTGGGCATTGATTTTGTTCAATATGCTTACCGTTACTAGTCAATCTTGATTCGGCGGCATTGTGGGATGAAGCGGCCCGGACCGACCTTACACGTACTCTTACGTGAGACTGGTTCCACCGACTGACATGCACTAGTTGCATAAGGTGGCTAGCGGGTGTCTGTCTCTCCCACTTTAGTCGGATCGGATTCGATGAAAAGGGTCCTTATGAAGGGTAAATAGCAATTGGCATATCACATTGTGGTTTTTGCGTAGGTAAGAAACGTTCTTGCTAGAAACCCATAGCAGCCACGTAAAACATGCAAACAACAATTAGAGGACGTCTAACTTGTTTTTGCAGGGTATGCTATGTGATGTGATATGGCCAAGAAGAATGTGATGAATGATATGTGATGTATGAGATTGATCATGTTCTTGTAATAGGAATCACGACTTGCATGTCGATGAGTATGACAACCGGCAGGAGCCATAGGAGTTGTCTTTATTTATTGTATGACCTGCGTGTCATTGAACAACGCCATGTAATTACTTTACTTTATTGCTAACCGGTAGCCATAGTAGTAGAAGTAATAAGTTGGCGAGACAACTTCATGGAGACACAATGATGGAGATCATGATGATGGAGATCATGGTGTCATGCCGGTGACGATGATGATCATGGAGCCCCGAAGATGGAGATCAAAAGGAGCAATATGATATTGGCCATATCATGTCACTATTTGATTGCATGTGATGTTTATCATGTTTATACATCTTATTTGCTTAGAACGACGGTAGCTAAATAAGATGATCCCTCACTAAAATTTCAAGAAAGTGTTCTCCCCTAACTGTGCACCTTGCGAAAGTTCGTCGTTTCGAAGCACCACGTGATGATCGGGTGTGATAGATTCTTACGTTCGAATACAACGGGTGTTGACGAGCCTAGCATGTACAGACATGGCCTCGGAACACATGCAAACACTTAGGTTAACTTGACGAGCCTAGCATGTACAGACATGGCCTCGGAACACGGAAGACCGAAAGGTCGAACATGAGTCGTATAGAAGATGCGATCAACATGAAGATGTTCACCGATGATGACTAGTCCGTCTCACGTGATGATCGGACACGGCCTAGTTGACTCGGATCATGTAATCACTTAGATGACTAGAGGGATGTCTATCTGAGTGGGAGTTCATAAGATGAACTTAATTATCCTGAACATAGTCAAAAGGTCTTCGCAAATTATGTCGTAGCTCGCACTTCAGTTCTACTGTTTAGATATGTTCCTAGAGAAAAATTAGTTGAAAGTTGATAGTAGCAATTATGAACTGAGGATTGTCCTCATTGCTTCATAGAAGGCTTATGTCCTTAATGCACCTCTCGGTGTGCTGAACCTCGAACGTCGTTTGTGGATGTTGCGAACATCTGACATACACATTTTTGATAACTACATGATAGTTCAGTTAACGGTTTAGAGTTGAGGCACCGAAGACGTTTTGAAACGTCGCAAAACATATGAGATGTTTCGAGGGCTGAAATTGGGATTTCAGGCTCGTGCCCACAGTCAAGAGGTATAAGACCTCGACGATTTTCTTAGCCTGCAAACTAAGGGAGAAAGCTCAATTGTTGAGCTTGTGCTCAGATTGTCTGAGTACACAATCATTTGAATCGAGTGGGAGTTGATCTTCCAGATGAGATAGTGATGTTTCTCCGAAGTCATTACCACCAAGCTGCTAGAGCTTCGTGATGAACTATAATATATCAGGGACATATATGATGATCCTTGAGATATTCGCGATGTTTGACACCACAAAAGTAGAAATCAAGAAGGAGCATCAATTGTTGATGGTTGGTGAAACCACTAGTTTCAAGAAGGGCAAGGGCAAGAAGGGATACTTCATGAAACGGCAAATCAGCTGCTGCTCTAGTGAAGAAACCCAAGGTTGAACCCAAACCCGAGACTAAGTGCTTCTGTAATAAGGGGAACAGCCACTGGAGCAGAATTACCCTAGATACTTGGTAGATGAGAAGGCTGGCAAGGTCGATAGAAGTATATTGGATATACATTGTGTTAATGTGTACTTTACTAGTACTCCTAGTAGCACCATGGTATTAGATACCGGTTCGGTTGCTAAGTGTTAGTAAACTCGAAATAAAAGGCTACGCGGAGTAAACGGAGACTAGCTAAAGGTGAGATGACGATATGTGTTGGAAGTATTTCCAAGGTTGATCAAATATCGTACGCTCCCTCTACCATCGAGATTGGTATTAAAACCTAAATAATTGTTATTTGGTGTTTGCGTTGAGCATAGACATGATTGGATTATGTCTATCGCGATACGGTTATTCATTTAAGGAGAATAATGGTTACTCTGTTTATTTGAATAATACCATCCCGATCATAGTGATACACATTTTCATGCCAAAGGTATAAGATAGTAATGATAGTACCACACAAATGTGGCACTGCAATTTGAGTCATATTGGTATAAAACGCATGAGAGGCCAAAGAGATAGATAAGTGATAGTACCACCTACTTGTGGCACTGCCACGTAAGTCATATCGGTATAAAACGCATGAAGAAGCTCCATGCAGATGGATCGTTTGGACTCACTTGATTTTGAATCACTTGAGACATGCAAATCATACCACATGGGCAAGATGACTGAAAGCCTCGTTTTCAGTAAAATGGAACAAGAAAGCAACTTGTTGGAAGTAATACATTTTGATGTGTGCAGTCCAATGAGTGCTGAGGCGTGTAGTGGATATCGTTATGTTCTTACTTCACAGATGATTTGAGTAGATGTTGAGTATATTTACTTGATGAATCACGAGTCTGAATTATTGAAAGGTTCAAGTAATTTCAGGGTGAAGTTGAAAGATCGTCGTGACAAGAGGATAAAATATCTATGATATGATCATAGAGATGAATATCTGAATTACGAGTTTGGCACAGAATTAAGACATTGTGGAAATTGTTTCACAACTAATACAGCCTGGAACACCATAGTGTGATGGTGTGTCCGAACATCATAACTGCACCCTATTGGATATGATGCATACCATGATGTCTCTTATCGAATTACCACAATAGTTTATGGGTTAGGCATTAGAGACAACCACATTCACTTTAAATAGGGCACCACGTAATTCCGTTGAGACGACACCGTATGAACTATGGTTTAGAGAAACCTAAGCTGTCATTTCTTAAAAGTTTGGGGCTGCGACGCTTATGTGAAAAAGTTTCAGGCTGATAAGCTCGAACCCAAAGCGGATAAATGCATCTTCATAGGACACCCAAAACAGTTGGGTATACCTCCTGTCAGATCCGAAAGCAATAAGGGATTGTTTCTAGAATCGGGTCCTTTCTCGAGGAAAAGTTTCTCTCGAAAGAATTGAGTGGGAGGATGGTGGAGACTTGATGAGGTTATTGAACCGTCTCTTCAACTAGTGTGTGGCAGGGCACAGGAGTTGTTCCTGTGGCACCTACACCAATTGAAGTGGAAGCTTATGATAGTGATCATGAAACTTCAGATCAAGTCACTACCAAACCTCGTGGGATGACAAGGATGCGTACTACTTCAGAGTGGTACGTAATCCTGTCTTGGAAGTCATGTTGCTAGACAACAATGAACCTACGAGCTATGGAGAAGCGATGGTGGGCCTGGATTCCAAAATGGCTCGAGGCCATATAATCCGAGAGAGGATCCATATATGAAAACAAAGTGTGGACTTTGGAAGAACTACTTGATGGTCGTAAGGCTGTTAGGTACATATGGATTTTAAAAGGAAGACAGACAATGATGGTAAGTATCACCATTAAGAAAGCTCGACTTGTCGTTAAGATGTTTTCCGACAAGTTCAAGGAGTTGACTACGATGAGACTTTCTCACTCGTAGCGATGCTAAGAGTCTGTTGGAATTATATTAGCGATTACTGCATTATTTATGAAATCTTGCAGATAGGATGTCAAAACATTGTTTCCTCGACGATTTTCTTGAGGAAAGGTTGTATGTGATACAACCGGAAGGTTTTGTCAATCCTGAAAGATGCTAATAAGTATGCAAAGCTCCAGCAATCCTTCTAAGGACTGGAGTAAGCATCTCGGAGTTGGAATGTATGCTTTGATAAGATGATCAAAGTTTTGGGTGTATACAAAGTTTATGAGAAACTTGTATTTCCAAAGAAGTGAGTGGGAGCACTATAGAATTTCTGATAAGTATATGTTGACATATTGTTGATCAGAAATGACATAGAATTTCTGGAAAGCATATAGGGTTATTTGAAAGTATTTTTCAATGGAAAGCCTGGATTAAGCTACTTGAACATTGAGCATCAAGATCTATAAGGATAGATCAAAACGCTTAATGGCATAATAAATGTTATTATTATATTCCTTGTTCATGATAATCGTTTATTATCCATGCTAGAATTGTATTGATAGGAAACTCAGATACATGTGTGGATACATAGACAACACCATGTCCCTAGTAAGCCTCTAGTTGACTAGCTCGTTGATCAATAGATGGTTACGGTTTCCTGACCATGGACATTGGATGTCGTTGATAACGGGATCACATCATTAGGAGAATGATGTGATGGACAAGACCCAATCCTAAGCTAGCACAAGATCGTGTAGTTCGTATGCTAAAGCTTTTCTAATGTCAAGTATCATTTCCTTAGACCATGAGATTGTGCAACTCCCGGATACTGTAGGAGTGCTTTGGGTGTGCCAAACGTCACAACGTAACTGGGTGGCTATAAAGGTACACTACAGGTATCTCCGAAAGTGTCTGTTGGGTTGGCACGAATCGAGACTGGGATTTGTCACTCCGTACAAACGGAGAGGTATCTCTGGGCCCACTCGGTAGGACATCATCATAATGTGCACAATGTGATCAAGGAGTTGATCACAGGATGATGTGTTACGGAACGAGTAAAAGAGACTTGCCGGTAACGAGATTTAACCAGGTATCGGGATACCAACGATCGAATCTCGGGCAAGTATCGTACCGCTAGACAAAGGGAATTGTATACGGGATTGATTAAGTCCTTGACATCGTGGTTCATCCGATGAGATCATCATGGAGCATGTGGGAGCCAACATGGGTATCCAGATCCCGTTGTTGGTTATTGACCGGAGAGTTGTCTCGGCCATGTCTGCATGACTCCCGAACCCGTAGGGTCTACACACTTAAGGTTCGATGACGCTAGGGTTATAGGGAATAGATATACGTGGTTACCGAATGTTGTTCGGAGTCCCGGATGAGATCCCGGACGTCACGAGGAGTTCCGGAATGGTCCGGAGGTAAAGATTAATATATAGGAAGTATGGTTTTGGCCACCGGAAGTGTTCCGGGCATCACCGGTAGTGTACCGGGACCACCGGAGGGGTCCGGGGGTCCACCAGGTGGGGCCACCAGCCCCGGAGGCCTACATGGGCCAATAGTGGAAGGGACCAGCCCCTAAGTGGGCTGGGGCGCCTCCCCACCAAGGCCCATGCGCCTAAGGGGAAGAGGGGGCAAACCCTAAGGGCAGATGGGCCTTAAGGCCCATGCCTGGTGCGCCTCCCTCTCCCCCTCCACTTGGCCGCCACCCTAGATGGGATTGGGGCTGGCCGCCGCCCCTAGGGTGGAACCCTAGGTGGGGTGCACCCCTCCCTCTCCCTATATATATTGAGGACTTGGGCTGCCAACAGATGTGATTTGCTCTCCCTGTTGGCGCAGCCCTACCCCTCTCCCTCCTCGTCTCTTCGTAGTGCTTGGCGAAAGCCCTGCTGGAGTCCCGCGCTCCTCCACCACCACCACGCGTCGTGCTGCTGCTGGATGGAGTCTTCCCCAACCTCTCCTTCTCCCCTTGCTGGATCAAGGCGTAGGAGACGTCACCGGGCTATACGTGTGTTGAACACGGAGGTGCCGTCCGTTCGGCACTAGGATCATTGGTGATTTGGATCACGACGAGTACGACTCCATCAACCCCGTTCACTTGAACGCTTCCGCTTAGCGATCTACAAGGGTATGTAGATGCACTCTCCTTCCCCTCGTTTCTAGATTACTCCATAGATTGATCTTGGTGATGCGTAGAAAATTTTGAATTTCTGGCTACGTTCCCCAACAATAGCCCAATACAGAGGCGCCGGCACACCACTATGCTTCACAGATGAAGTAATGGATCATAAAATCCCTGAGGGCTTCAAACCCGTAAACATCGAATACGATGGCACAACAGATCCTGCGGTATGGATCGAGGATTATCTCCTTCATATCCACATGGCCCGCGGTGATGATCTACACGCCATCAAATACCTCCCACTCAAACTTAAGGGACCGGCCCGGCATTGGCTTAACAGCTTGCCAGCAGACTCAATCGGTTCTTGGGAGGACCTGGAAGCCGCATTCCTTGACAACTTCCAGGGCACTTATGTGCGACCACCGGACGCCGATGACCTAAGCCACATAATTCAGCAGCCAGAGGAATCGGCCAGGCAATTCTGGACACGGTTCCTAACAAAGAAAAACCAGATAGTCGACTGTCCGGACGCAGAGGCCTTAGCGGCCTTCAAGCATAATATCCGTGACGAGTGGCTTGCCCGGCACCTGGGACAGGAAAAGCCGAAATCTATGGCAGCCCTCACGACACTCATGACCCGCTTTTGCGCGGGAGAAGACAGCTGGCTAGCTCGCAGCAACAATTTAACCAAGAACCCTGGTAATTCGAATAACCAAGGACAAAAGTGATAGGTCGCGTCGGAACAAGCAAAAGCGCCACGTTAACAGCGACAACAACGAGGATATGGCAGTTAATGCCGGATTCCGAGGCTACAAATCCGGTCAACGGAAACAACCATTCAAAAGAAAAACTTAGGGCCCGTCCAGTTTGGACCGAATACTCGACCGCTTGTGCCAGATACATGGCACCCCCGAAAAGCCAGCCAATCACACCAACAGGGATTGTTGGGTGTTCAAGCAGGCAGGCAAGTTAAGAGCCGAAAACAAAGATAAGGGGCTGCATAGCGACGACGAGGAGGAGCCCAGGCCGCCGAACAACAGTGGACAGAAGGGATTTCCCCCGCAAGTGCGGACAGTGAACATGATATACGCAACCCACATCCCCAAGAGGGAGCGGAAGCGTGCGTTACGGGACGTATATGCGATGGAGCCGGTCGCCCCAAAGTTCAACCCATGGTCCTCCTGCCCGATCACCTTTGATCGAAGGGACCACCCCACTAGCATCCGTCACGGCGGCTTCGCCGCATTGGTTCTAGACCCAATCATTGCGGATTTCATCTCACAAGAGTCCTCATGGACGGCGGCAGCAGCCTGAACCTGCTTTACCAGGATACAGTGGCGAAAAATGGGCATTAGATCCCTCGAGGATCAAGCCCACCAAAACGACCTTTAAAGGCGTCATACCAGGTGTAGAAGCCAAACTGTACAGGCTCAGTTCACACTGGAAGTGGTCTTCGATCTCCGATACTTCGAAGCGAGGAGTAATCTCGACATAGTCCCCGTTCCGTAGTGGCTATCAACGGCACTGCTCGGGCGGCGAACTCGCAATTCGCAAAATTCAACGTGGCACTATGCATACCTCAAGCTCAAGATGCCAGGCCCTAGAGGAGTAATCACGGTCAATGGGAACACTGAACGCTCCTCCGAACGGAGGAGCACAACGGCAGCGCTCGCAGCAGAAGTACAAAGCAGCCTCTCTAGGCAGTTCTCCAGTTCGGCCTTTAAAAAGCCGGACACTGTCAAGCGCGCCCGAAGTACCCTACAACAAGACCGCCTGGCACGTTCTGAGCTAGCGTAGCAATGCGGCCCAACCCTAGCCCTCGCGATATAGCGAAACCAGTGCTTCGCGTACATAACTACGCTCTTGAAATACCATGGGGCATAGGGGAAGGGGCACTATTCACGGCACGCCCGAAATACGGCTTAAACCGCACCAGGGGCTGCCGGATTCACTTTTTTTCTTTTTTTCTCTACTCTCAGGACTCCATACTTCGGACGACCCGTTCGCAATTCAACTGCCGCACAAACGATGCAAGATCCAGGAAAGCAGACAAGCCACGCGCATTATGGAACTCCCAGACGTGTCTCTATTGCGAGCAGTATACCTGTTTTTTAATACAATTCCACGGCCTGCCCCTGGCCAGGACATGTTAAATAGTCCAATTTCTTTTGCTTATCGAACTATTTGTATCGTTCCGCTTTCATAGCAGCCTTTCTATAAACAATGCATAGCTTTTTGTCTATTTTTTGCATTATCCTCTTTTTATATATATGTTTATTAATAACATTTTGCATCCGTACACTGTGGTACGGCAAAATAATGCCAGGGGCTTCAGTACCCATTCAATATGGCGGAGAAGTCCGTCCACTTTCACAAGTGCGGCACCCCGAACTTATAGAACTATATGCATCGGCTTCGAATCATGATTTGGGTCAATAGTTGGGTTTGCCCGGCTCCTATGTTTTGGTGCCTTACGTTCTGCTATATCGGCTAAGGTAGCACTAGGAGAACCACTGCGATTGTGCCCCAGTTGAGCTGGGCCGAGCACCTCAGTGGAGAAAGCTAAAACTGACTGTCATGATGAGGCGAGAGACCGGTCGCTGTTCGAGAGGTTTTTCGAGTCCTTAAAGGCTTATGCCGCTTCGAGTGAGGAACCGGCTTTGTCCAGCCAAGGCGTGGATAGCGCCCCGAACTCGGTCTTCCAAATACTAGGGGCTTCGCCGAAATTTAAAATTATAGAGTTCTATGGCTAAGTTAGAGTGTTCAAGCATTATAGTCTGATTGCCTTGTTCGTTGTGCTGACCGCCTCCCTCGACGGACCCAATCATGGGAAAAAAAGAGCGCTCAGGTTTATCCCGAACACCCCAGCACTAGTGGCATGGGGGCAGAAGCCGACGACTGGCCATCTCTCAATTTTTTGATAAACGGCCGCACAGAAAGTAATATTTTAAATTCAAGCATTGCTTAGCGCATATGAACAAGTTTCAGCGCACAGGATAACACGAGCGAGTTCATTCAAAAATTACATCCTTGGTACATTCATCCGCCATAAGGCGGGCACCAGCCAGAACATCCTTGTAATAGTTCTCGGGCTTGCGATGCTCCTTCCCCGGCGGCGGCCCGTCCCTCACAAGCTTCTCACCGTCCAGCTTACCCCAGTGCACCTTTGCACGGGCAAGGGCCCTACGGGCACCTTCGATGCAGACGGAGCGCTTGATGACCTCGAGCCTTGGACAAGCCTCCACCAGCCGCCGCACCAGTCCGAAGTAGCTCCCAGGCAGGGCCTCTCCAGGCCACAGCCGAACTATGAAGCCCTTCAGGGCCTTGTTCGGCCGCCTTGTGGAGCTCGACCAGCTGCTTCAGCTGGTCGCTCAAGGGCACAGGGTGTCCGGCCTCAGCTACTGAGACCAGAACACCTTCTCCGTCGAGCTGCCTTCCTCGGCTCGGTAGAATGCGGCGGCATCGGAGTAGCGCGGGAAAGATCTGCGAATGCCCCTGGAGAGCTCCGGATTCGGGTAAGTAACAAGTAGTTTACTTTTATATGTCTGCTTTGCATAGAGAATGCCTTACCCGCCGCTATCTTTTTCACCGCATCCAATTCCTGGAGGGCCTTCTGGGCTTCGGCCTTGGCAGATTTGGCAGTTTTAAGGCCGCAGCAAGCTCGGACGCTCGCGTCTTCGAGTCGAGCTCCAAACTCTCATGTTTTTGCATGAGAGACCTGAAGCTCTTCTGGCACCTCGCCGACCTGCGCCTCAAATTTCTCCCACCGCTCGGTGCGCTCCGTGGCCGCTTTCTTCTCGGGCCTCAACAGCGCCTGCTTGAGGGTCGCCACCTCAGTTGTGGCCCCTACAATAAGCAGTATACTCCTGTCATTTTTTGCAATTTGTCTTCTCATAGGCATTTTTTCTATAAGGTATCTCTTACCTTCTTTCTCCTCGAGCTGCCGTTGGCAAGGCCGAGCTCTTGCTCGGTCCGCTCGAGGCCCTGCTTCAGGGCACCCACCTCCGCAGTCAGTGCGGCGGTGGCCAGCAGCGAAGCCTGCATACGTATATTGACTCCTTTTTAGTTAGACTCCTGCGATATTTAATAGATCCTCTATTCGGCTTTTCTTTCCGAACGCCAAACAGAGCATCAGGGGCTACTGTCTATGCGGTAATATTTTTACATATTTTTACTTACCTCGAAGCCTGTTAGAAGGCTAGCACAAGCTTCAGTCAGTCCGCTTTTGGCGGACCGAACCTTCTGGACCACCGTACTCATGATGGTATGGGTGCTCCTCGTCGATGGAGGCGCCCTTAAGCACTCCAGCAGATTGTCTGGCCGCTCCGGTTGGACGGAGGACGCCGGCTCAATAGGCTTGCTCCTCTTGGCAGGAGTTCGCCTGCCGCGGTCAGCGGAACCGTTGATAGATTTCCGGCGCAGGTGTCCGGCTTAAAGCTGGACTTGGAGCCCTGGGGGTCTTGTCCCCTTTAACTCCTGGAGTCCGGGAGGTCGCCTCGTGGCTCCTCCTGGACCACCTCCTCTTGCCCCGGAGCTTGTCGCGACGCCACTTCGGCGTCATCCGCAGCACAGGGGGAGGCAGCGGGCGGAACTGAATTCACGTCCGATGAATCCAGGGAGCCGCTCGACGACTCGTCGAGCCCGTCCTTGGGCGGGCTGCATGATTATATTCGACATTAGGGAAAGCTGCGCAACAAAAGGAATATCATGAGTTACTCTGGTATCCGAACACTTATGATTTCGCCGGACGCTTGGCCCTGTCCGGCCACTCCTCTTCGTCCTCGTCGGCGTCGGGGGCGTAGTCCGGCGGAGGGGTTTTCCTCTTCTTGGACCCTTCGGCCTCCCCTACTAGGGCAGCCTTCCTCTTCTTTCCTCCCCCCGCTAGAGGGGGAGAGTTCTCTTCTTCCTCCTCCTCGTCTTCACGGGAGGAGTGCGTCTCGGACTCATCAGACGACGAGTCCGACACCACCATATGCCGGTAACTCTTTCGAGTCCCCGTGGCCTTCTTCTTCTTGGCCTTCTTCTCCGGCACCACATAAGGTGCTGGAACCAGCAGCTTCACTAGGAGAGTAGGGGCTGGGTCTTCGGGCAAGGGAGCCGGACAGTTAATCAGTTCGGACTTCGCCTACCAATCCTGTCAAAGGTAAGGGAGTTTAGATCCCGCATAGAGTCAAACTATGAAGAAAACATCCTGTAAAAGATGAAAATATTTTACCTCGCCAGCAGGACGCTGCGAGCTAAATCCGTGGTCTTCGGAGGCGGATGTGGGAGCCTCGGCGCCTTTCGTTAGCCCCTTCCAGACATCTTCGTACGTCGTGTCGAAGAGCCTGCTCAGAGTTTGCTGCTGCGCCAAGTTGAACTCCCACAAATTGAAGTCCCGTTCTTGACACAGAAGGATCCGGCGGACGAGCATGACCTGGACTACGTTGACAAGCTTGAGCTGCTTGTTCACCAGGGACTGGATGCATTTTTGCAGTCCGGTCACCTCTTCTTCGTCGCCCCACGACAAGCCCGTCTCCTTCCAGGATGTGAGCCGCGTAGGGGGTCCGGATCGGAATTCAGGGGCTGCGATCCACTTCGGATCGCGTGGCTCGGTGATGTAAAACCACCCTGACTGCCACCCCTTCAAGGTCTCCACAAAGGAGCCCTCGAGCCATAGGACGTTGGCTATTTTGCCCGCCATGGCACCTCCGCACTCCGCCTGGTTGCCGCGCACCACCTTTGGCTTGACGTTGATGGTCTAGAGCCAGAGGCCGAAATGGGGGCGGATGCAGAGGAAAGCCTCGCACACGACGATAAACGCCGAGATATTGAGGATGAAGTTCGGGGCCAGATCGTGGAAATCTAGGCCATAGTAGAACATGAGCCCGCGGACAAATGGGTGGAGAAACCAGTCCGCGGAGGAAGTGGGGAAGAAATACTACCCTCTCATGGGGCCTTGGGGTGGGGAGAAGCTGCCCCTCCTCAGGAAGCCGGTGCGCGATGTCTTTGGACAGTATCCGGCCTTCCTTAACCTTTTGACATGGCCCTCCGTGACGGAGGAGACCATCCACTTACCTCCCACTCCGAACATTGTTGGAGAGGGTTGAGGTAGGAAGTGCGGACTTGGGCGCTGGAGCTCGGGTGCGCAGAAGATGGGTAGGCAAAGGAGGAAGAAGGCGTAGGTAAAAAGGTGGATCCTTATCCCCTTATATGGGCGATGCGACTATGCGTCCCCTGTTGGAAATATGCCCTAGAGGCAATAATAAATTAGTTATTATTATTATATTTCATTGTTCATGATAATCGTTTATTATCCATGCTAGAATTGTATTGATAGGAAACTCAGATACATGTGTGGATACATAGACAACACCATGTCCCTAGTAAGCCTCTAGTTGACTAGCTCGTTGATCAATAGATGGTTACGGTTTCCTGACCATGGACATTGGATGTCGTTGATAACGGGATCACATCATTAGGAGAATGATGTGATGGACAAGACCCAATCCTAAGCCTAGCACAAAGATCGTGTAGTTCGTTATGCTAAAGCTTTTCTAATGTCAAGTATCATTTCCTTAGACCATGAGATTGTGCAACTCCCGGATACCGTAGGAGTGCTTTGGGTGTGCCAAACGTCACAACGTAACTGGGTGGCTATAAAGGTACACTACAGGTATCTCCGAAAGTGTCTGTTGGGTTGGCACGAATCGAGACTGGGATTTGTCACTCCGTGTAAACGGAGAGGTATCTCTGGGCCCACTCGGTAGGACATCATCATAATGTGCACAATGTGACAAGGAGTTGATCACGGGATGATGTGTTACGGAACGAGTAAAGAGACTTGCCGGTAACGAGATTGAACAAGGTATCGGGATACCGACGATCGAATCTCGGGCAAGTATCGTACCGCTAGACAAAGGGAATTGTATACGGGATTGATAAGTCCCTTGACATCGTGGTTCATCCGATGAGATCATCGTGGAGCATGTGGGAGCCAACATGGGTATCCAGATCCCGCTGTTGGTTATTGAACCGGAGAGTTGTCTCAGCCATGTCTGCATGACTCACGAACCCGTAGGGTCTGCACACTTAAGGTTCGATGACGCTAGGGTTATAGGGAAAGTATGTACGCGGTTACCGAATGTTGTTCGGAGTCCCGGATGAGATCCCGGACGTCACGAGGAGTTCGAATGGTCCGGAGGTAAAGATTAATATATGGAAGTATGGTTTTGGCCACCGGAAGTGTTCCGGGCATCACCGGTAGTGTACCGGGACCACCGGAGGGGTCCGGGGGTCCACCAGGTGGGGCCACCAGCCCCGGAGGCTACATGGGCCAATAGTGGGAAGGGACCAGCCCCTAGGTGGGCTGGGGCGCCTCCCACCAAGGCCCAAGGCGTCCTCAAGAGGAGAGGGGGCAAACCCTAGGCGCAGATGGGCCCTAAGGCCCACCCTAGGTGCGCCCCCTCTCTCTCCCCCTTGGCCGCCTCCCAGATGGGATCTGGGGGCTGCCGCCACCCCTAGGGAGGGAACCCTAGGTGGGGGAGCAGCCCCTCCCCTCCCCCTATATATACTTGAGGTTTGGGGCTGCCCAACACATGTGATTTGCTCTTCCTGTTGGCGCAGCCCTACCCCTCTCCCTCCTCGTCTCTCGTAGTGCTTGGCGAAGCCCTGCTGGAGTCCCGCGCTCCTCCACCACCACTGTCGTGGTTTTGTCACGGCAGATGTCCTATTGAAACGACTTAGTCGTGGAGCCATCGCTACGGGTTAGCTTGAAGGGGTTAAAGCGGACACAAGAACGCAAGAGAGTTTATACTAGTTCGGCCCCTTCAATGAAGGTAAAGCCTACCTCTAGTTGTGATGGAATTGATGGGTGTTTCGATGACTAGGGAGCAAATAAGCTTCGCCTATGTCTCGAATTGTTGTCTGTTGTCCCTGAACCGCCGCCGGGTCGTCCCCTTATATACATGGGTGACGCCTGCCGGTTCAGAGAGTCCCAACACCGGTTCATACTCGTATCCGGGTTGGTCTCTCCTTGTTCCTAACTTATATTACAAGTATATGCACAAAGCTGATGTACGGCTACAGGTTGTAAACCGACTACGGGCCCTGGGCCTTTATCTGCCTCTTTGGGCTTTAACACCTTTGAACTACTGATGGAGTTAATCCGGCCCAGGTAGGCCGGTTTATGCCCAGTAGTAATATCCCCAACATTAGGCCCCAGATTGATTTGAACAGGTTCATGTCAATCCTTAGCAAAAATCTTCGTCTTCAACATCTTCTTGTAGTTGTTGAACCGCCGTGACGTCATCTTCTCTGTTTGCTGTAAACCGGCGTGACATCATCTGTCATAAAGAAAACATCCATGATATCTTCTTGTTTAATAGATTCGCAATGACCGAGGTGACCGCCCTACTTCCAAAATCTGCGGTCCCTTGATTCCCGCGCCTGACACATGTCCTTTGCCTTATAAATAGGCCCGAAGGGTCATTTCTTTTCTTCCCTTCGTGCCCTTCCTCTTCGTCTTCCTCGCGTCGCCAGTCTCAGAGCTCCGCCGCCGCCGTCGTCTTCTGCATCACCCTTGGCCGCTGCATCAACTTGAACGCGCCAGAAAGCCGCGGCGACCTTCCGCGTTTTCCTCAGCTCTGGTAGGTCTTCTGTTCTTCTCAACATAGATCTGATCTAGGGCTTCGTGTTCTTGCGGTGTTCATCACTTGTTCATACTCATGACTATCTCCTGGATGCACATGGAACCCTTGCTTTGTGTAGCGGTAACTTTTAGTATCCCGCCGTTAGTTTCCTGCCCAAAACCATAGATCTCACATATACTTCTGCCCATTGATTCAATACTGTTCTGCTTTGATCTTCGACTATTTTTCTTATTTTCTGAACTTGCTTCAGATCCAACGCCGTAACAAGACCTTGTGAAACCTGTTTCTGCATACTTAACCATCCGCAATCTCAATTGCTTCAATGTTTAGATCAGGCGGTTTAACCTGATAGAAAATTTTCCAAACCGGTATATGCCATTAGTCCCCTTGTTGAACCGCCATATGTTGTTGCTTCATAAAACTCCGGTTTAGATAGATCTGCTTCCGGTTTAACGTTGCACATATCAATAACCTTGTAGATTTCATCATGGCCAAGCAAGTGTATGAGTGCAACTAGGTCCCTTCTCGCGTCACAGAGGATCAACTGGACGATTTAGTCCTGATTGGCGCCTTGGGCAGCAAAGACACCATCCATTGGAGGGCTCCTGGCAAAGAATGCCCCCCCACACCTCGAGAAGGAGAGGTTGTTGTCTTCGTAGACCACTTAGCCCGGGGTTTTAAACCGCCCGGTTCTAAATTTTACCGGGATGTTCTAGCTGATTTCCAACTCCATCCGCAAGACACTGGCCCCAACTCTGTTACAAATATGTGCCACTTCCAAGTGCTCTGTGAGGTGTTCTTTCAAGAGGAGCCCACAGTGGAATTATTCAGAGATCTTTTCCATCTAAACCGCCGTACTGAGTTTACTGATGGCTCTAATACGGAGTTGGGTGGCATGGCGATTCAAAAAAGGAAAGAGGTCACATACCCTCACGCCAAGCTGCACAGTCACCCCAAGGAGTGGAATCAGACATGGTTCTACTGCAAAGACACCTCCCCTGCTGGTGAGAATCCCTTGCCTGTTTCGTCCGGAGCGGCTCAGCAATACCCATCCTTTTCCTCAACGATTGACTGCCCAGGAGAGAAGCAAATATGCTCCCCAGCTGTCAAAGCTCAGAGCCTTTATGGCCAACGGTTTAACAGGGGTTGACCTTGCTCGCTGTTGGATATCATGGAGCATACTGCCCCTTAGTCAGCGCTCCGGTTTGATGTGCGAATATACTGATAGTGTGGATGACCCACTGCGACATTCAAGACTCCAGCTCTCCGGTGAAGAAATCACGAGGCTGTGCGTAAGATACTGAATGAACCGGAGCACATCTGCGCTAGAACCGGCCTGCTTCCCTTCTGTGCCACCAACAAACCGCCAGCTGTAAGACTTTGATTTTTCTCTTTGCTGAATCTGTTATCGATATGTCTGGCCATTGTTTCTAATATCAGTGTCTGCATAATCAGGGTGATCCCGTTTTGGAGCAAAAAGCTGCCGCAGGAGAAACCAGAGAAAACAGATAAACCGGAAAGAGCAACCCGGCAAAAAACTAAAGCTGTGAAGAAGACTGCCCACCGGAAAAGAACCACTGCATCTTCTAATCCGGCCCCTGATGACGAGGTGGATAATCCGGACTTTGAGGTAGAGCTTGACTCACTTGGTTTATTTTTCATGCATCTTATTGATGATGATATTTGTCAGGATGATGCCGAAGCCAGCCATGCGGATGTTGCAGAGGTAATTATTCTCTCTTCCGATTCAGAAACTTTGCCTTCACAAAAAATCGTCAGGCAAACCGGAAAGTTAAATTTTCTCATCCTCTTGCTTATTTGGATCCTAAACTTCTTATGAAGACTCAACAACACGAAGCTCGCCGCACCACCCGGCACAGCGGCCAGGTAGTTACCTCGCCGGTTTACCGAACAGTCCGGTTCGGAAACGTCATTCCGAGGTCTCTAATTCGCTTGTCAGTGCTTGTCCTAAAGCGGGCTGCTTTCGTCAACCTCTTAATCCGTCTGACTCCGATTATCAGGTATTTCCCACTCATCTTCTGGCGAGTCGTCGGCTACTCAGCTCCCACCGCTCAAAATGGTGCTTGGGTAAGCTATATTTATTGTGATGTTTGCAGTATATTGCCTTAGAACATATGCTGTATTTAATTTTGTTATTCTTCTCAGGGCCAAACCTAGGCCGAGCAAGAAGGCCCGCCTGGATAAAGCGGCCGAAGAAGATGTCATTCTTGAACCAGGCACAACACCCAATCTTGAAGCGGCTATTCCTGAGGATATTCCCAATGATCCACCGCAGCCAGATGATGATCTTACTGCTGAGGAAAGACCTACTGATACCTCAGGTCCTATCCATCAGCCCACAGGTTCCCTCCGGGTTGAAAGCTCCACCGGTCTGCAAAACCTACTGACAAGCCAACAGCTCCAGTGCAAACCGGCGGTACGAATGATGATGAAGTTGTCATTACTGGCACTGGCCATACTGAGCCAAGCAACCCTGTCGCTTTATCCAAACATTCTGCCAAGGAGGAATTAGCTGCTTTTGGCAAAGGCAAGTGGAATGCTGATCTGACGGCTTACGCTGCTCTGAACGCCCGAGATATCCATTCCGGCTATCTGAACCGGCTGTATACCAGCCGTGACTATGAAGTCGGTCTGGTTAATATGATGAAGGATAAATATGAGGTAACTTCCATATGCTCCTTCCTGCTTGTATGCTTTCATTCTTGCTGACTCTCCTAGCCCCTAAGGGCCGATTTGAAATATTCTTTCAAACCGGGACTTAATAATATGAATCTTGATGCTTTGAAATTTGCTGTAGTCCCCAAGGGCCGGTTCAACTTAGCGTAGTTAAACCGGTACTTTAAGTAATTGAAACTGCCGCATCAGAATACATATGATCAAATAGCCATTAGCCCCCAAGTGCCAAGTTGAATACTTGTATTGAGCTTGGGACTTTGTAAACAATTGAAAGATGAAGATCGAATATGCATTAGCCCCCAAGTGCCAAGTTGAATACTTGTATTGAGCTTGGGACTTTGTAAACCATTGAAAGATGAAGATCGAATATGCATTAGCCCCCAAGTGTTAAGCATAACTTGTTATGTGGTTGGCACTTGAATCCTTCTACCGATTTGTGAAGCATATATCTGTATGCATGCAGGCGGAGCTAAGACGAAAGAGAACCAAGTCATCGATCTTCAAGAAGCCCTGAAAACCCAACAAGCTGAAACCTCCAAAGCAAAAGAGGAATTGGCCAGTGCTTTAAGCGCCATGGAACAACTTAAGGAAAACTTCAAAAAGAAACGGGCGGACTGGGCCACTGAGAAATCCGCTTTGATCAAACGAGCAGAGGATGCTGAGGCTGCACTAAAACCAGTGGCAGATGAACTGACCAGCATAAAGCGGCACGTGCATGCCATGACTGCTGCTATCTTTGGTAAGCCAGTTTTCCTACTGAATTGGCTCTGCCTTCTGACAAAGTCGCCGGTTTATTAACCCTTTATGGTATTTCAGGGACACGCATTGGTCACTTGGGGTCAGATGTACGGAAGAAGCTAAAAGCCGCCTATACATTGGTTGAACAATTGTATACTGGTGCCCAGCGGATCATCTGTACCGCCTCTCATAACAAACCGGCGCCTACTTTGATTCCTATCCCAGCTTGAAGGAAGACGGATCAGAATTCGGCGAAGCGGATCTGCGAGCGATAAACCGCGAGGTGCGTCCACTAGCTTGTCAGTTGGCTGAGGAAGCAGACTTGTCTCATTATCAAGCGCAATATGACAGTCAGAACAAGCGAATAGCTGCGCCAATCCATGAATCGGAAAATCTGATTCCTCCAATCCGTAAGCATACTTACGCTCCCGATATTGACCCGTCCTTGCTGATCCACGATGAAGCTGTTTTTCAAGCATTAATGGGAATCGACTGGACAACTGTGGATTTCCAGCCACTGGGTAGGGATACGGAGGCTGAAGCGGCGCAGGACGACCCACAACCATCAGGCCAGGCTGGTGACCAAGCCCTGGACGACGCCGGTTTAAAACTGCCTCTTCTTCGCGAAAAACAATTATATTATTATGGGCACCATGTTGCCTTGTAATAGGCTAGCTGATACCTTTGATGTTGATATGCCTTCGTGCATAATTTGTTCTTCCTGTGGCAATGAACTTTCCAAAACACTTTCTGAAATGAAAAATTCGTCAAGTGCCACCGCGGTTGTACCGTCAGGCGGAATATGATGTCTGCATATATGAAATCAAAACAAAATTTTAAGTATGACCAAATTTTGAGATACATAATACCTGCCGTCATTGAGCGTGAAGTTGGCTTGGCCAATCTTGAAGCGGAGTTTTGCAAACCCATACTGTTGGAGGAGATAACAGCTCTGTATATATATATGACGCTGGTTTACCATGTAAACCGTGCCGGGTTATGATAAACACCGTGTTACTCCATAAGAGGATGTTAACAACAAGGATCAAACCGGACAAATAGTCTCCGGATTGACGTGAACTGTGTTCCGTCAATTGATTGGTTAAAAAACTTTGTCGGTTTAAAGAACACAATAAAAGCAAAAACCCTTCAAAGAAAAGTATGAAGCAAAAGCAACGACAAAAACGTTTGCCAAAAAAGATTTATTTAAGCTGATCAAATGGCGTAACCATGGCCAAACACGACCAAGCTCCCGTTAGGTGTAACTATGGTTCTAGTTAGCCAGGTCCCCAAGTGATTCTTGTGGCATTTATGCCGACCAAATGGCGTGGTCATGGTTCGGGTTCGACCAAGCCCCCAAGTGATTCTGTGGCCTTAGGCCGATCAAGAGGCATGACTGGTTCAGACATGACCAAGTCCCCAAGTGATCTGGTGGCTTTCGCCTATCAAGAGGCATGGTATTGGTTCGGACACGACCAATCCTCCAAGTGATATAACACGATGCTTTTAGCAAAGCGAACTCAAGGGGTAAACCGGAGGCCGCTTTAGAGCAACTCCGTGTAACCTCACATGATGTAAAAGAACAGATACCCCGCTTTAGCTGAGGTTCCGGTTTATTATACTTAATCATAATATATACATTGTATGTACATAAGTATAGCCAATGGCTCAGGTATAGTAAGGCCGAAGATGAGCTATATTCCACGGCCTGTTAGTCTCTTCCCTGATGTACGTGAGTCCTTATGCTCTCGAATATCGATCAGATAGTACGACCCGTTGTGCAGATTCTTGCTGACCACGAAAGGCCCCTCCCAAGGTGGGGATAGCTTATGCATATCAGTCTGATCTTGGATGAGCCGAAGCACCAAATCTCCTTCCTGGAAGGCTCTGGTTCTGACTCGGCGACTGTGATAACGACGAAGATCCTGCTGGTAAATCGCCGACCGGGCGGCTGCGATGTCACGCTCTTCATCCAACCGGTCCAAAGCATCTTGCCGTGCTGTCTCGTTGTCCGCTTCAACATAAGCCGTGACACGAGGTGAGTCATGACGGATATCGCTGGGGAGAACCGCCTCCGCTCCATAAACCATGAAGAACGGTGTGTATCCTGTTGATCTGTTGGGTGTTGTATTGATGCTCCATAACACAGATGGTAATTCTTCTACCCAACAACCCGGCGTTCTCTGCAAAGGAACCATGAGCCGGGGCTTGATGCCTCTCAAGATCTCTTGATTAGCTCTTTCTGCTTGACCATTGGACTGTGGATGTGCCACTGATGAAACGTCGAGCCGGATGTGCTCCCGTTCGCAGAACTCCTTCATAGCACCTTTGGATAAATTGGTACCATTATCTGTGATAATACTGTGCGGAAAGCCAAACCGGAAAATCACCTTTTTGATGAACTGAACCGCCGTGGCCGCATCACACTTGCTAACAGGTTCTGCCTCCACCCACTTTGTAAACTTGTCCACCGCCACCAGGAGGTGGGTCTTCTTATCTTTGGACCTTTTGAAAGGCCCAACCATATCCAGCCCCCAAGTCGCAAATGGCCAAGTAATTGGAATCATCCTCAATTCTTGAGCCGGTACATGAGCACGTCTTGAAAACTTTGGCAACCATCACATCGTCTGACCAGATCCTTCGCATCAGCATGAGCAGTTAACCAATAGAAACCATGGCAAAACGCTTTAGCCACCAGAGACTTTGACCGGCGTGGTGACCGGCTTGCGCTGAGAGCCCAGCCGGCTTAAAGCTCCGCCGCTTCATTTTTCCGCCGGTCCACGTGGTCCACCTGATAGCCTCGAAATAACCTGCAACAATATCCACCTCACGACGATATGCTGCCATGAGTGGGTCCTTGGAGTCCCAAGTGCCAGACACTTGCTGAGCCACAAGGTCCGAATCACCGAAGCACTTAACTCGACTTAGATTCATCTCCTTAGCCATCCGAAGACCATGGAGCAAGGCTTCATACTCAGCTGCATTGTTAGTACAAGGGAACATTAAACGGAGAACATAACAAAACTTATCACCTCGTGGGGAAGTTAATACGACTCCAGCCCCCGAGCCTTCCAACTGCCTGGATCCGTCAAAATGGATGGTCCAATACGTATGATCCGGCTTTTCTTCAGGTGCTTGCATTTCCGTCCAATCATTGATGAAATCAACAAGTGCTTGAGACTTAACCGCTGTCCGAGGCACATACTTCAAACCGTACGGCCCCAGCTCTATAGCCCACTTTGCAATCCGGCCAGTTGCTTCCCGGTTCTGGATGATATCTCCCAAAGGAGCAGAACTGACCACCGTAATTGGGTGCCCTTGGAAGTATTGCTTAAGCTTCCGGCTTGCCATAAAAACTCCGTACACCAGCTTCTGCCAATGCGGATACCTTTGCTTGGACTCAATGAGCACCTCACTGATATAATAGACCGGACGTTGAACCGGATGCTCCTTACCTGCCTCCTTTCGTCTCCACCACAATAGCACGCTGACCGCACGAGCATTAGCAGCAACATATAGCAGTAACGGCTCCTTGTCAATGGGAGCGGCGAGCACAGGCGGATTGGCCAATTGCCGCTTTAAGTCCTCAAATGCTTCATCAGCAGCAGAACTCCAGACGAACTGATCCGTCTTCTTCAACATCTGATACAAAGGGATCGCCTTCTCACCAAGGCGGCTGATAAACCGGCTTAACGCGGCAATCCGGCCTGCCAGGCGTTGAACATCATTGATACACTTCGGTTTAGCCAGGGAGGTGATGGCTGTGATCTTCTCCGGATTAGCCTCAATTCCCCTGTTGGACACCAGAAAACCCAATAACTTGCCCGCCGGTACACCAAAGACACACTTGTCCGGATTAAGCATCATCTTGTACGTCCTTAGGTTATCAAAGGTTTCCTTCAAATCGTCAACCAGAGTCTCCTTCTCCCTGGATTTAACCACGATATCATCCACGTAAGCATGTACATTACGGCCAATCTGCTTGTGAAGACAATTTTGTACACACCGTTGATAAGTTGCCTGGGCACTTTTGAGCCCAAAGGGCATAGACACATAGCAGAAGGCTCCAAAGGGAGTTATGAATGCCGTCTTCTCCTGGTCCTTAACTGCCATTTTGATCTGATGATAGCCAGAATATGCATCCAAAAAACTTAAACGCTCACAACCCGCCGTAGCATCAATGATTTGATCAATACGGGGGAGGGCAAAAGGATCTGCTGGACAAGCTTTATTAAGATCTGTGTAATCCACACACATACGCCAGGTGCCGTTTTTCTTAAGGACTAGCACCGGATTGGCAAGCCACTCAGGGTGAAAAACTTCAACAATAAAACCAGCTGCTAAGAGCCTGGCTACCTCTTCTCCAATCGCCTTGCGTCTTTCTTCGTTAAACCGGCGGAGGAACTGTTTCACCGGTTTGTATTTAGGATCCACATTAAGTGTGTGCTCAGCGAGTTGCCTCGGTACACCTGGCATGTCAGAGGGCTTCCATGCAAAAATGTCCCAATTCTCACGGATGAACTCGATGAGCGCGCTTTCCTATTTCGGATCCAAGTTGGCACTAATGCTGAACTGCTTGGACGAATCGCCAGGTACGAAGTCAACAAGCTTAGTTTCTGCTGCCGATTTGAACTTCAGGGCCGGATCATGCTCCGTAGTTGGCTTCTTCAACGGAGTCATGTCCGCCGGATCAACATTGTCTTTATAGTACTTCAACTCCTCGGTGGCACAAACCGACTCTGCATAAGCCGCATCTCCTTCCTCGCATTCCAAAGCGATTTTGCGGCTTCCGTGAACCGTTATTGTCCCCTTGTGACCCGGCATCTTGAGCTGCAAATACACATAACAGGGCCGAGCCATAAACTTGGCGTATGCCGGACGCCCAAACAGGGCATGATATGGACTTTGGATTTTCACCACTTCAAACGTTAATGTCTCCGACCTGGAATCATGATCATCCCCAAAGGCCACTTCAAGAGCTATCTTACCAACGGGATATGCTGATCTGCCAGGCACTACACCGTGGAATACTGTATTGGACGGTTTGAGATTCTTATCTGTAAGTCCCATACGACGGAAGGTCTCATAGTATAGGATGTTAATGCTGCTCCCTCCATCCATGAGCACCTTGGTGAACTTATAACCTCCCACCTGAGGCGCCACCACCAGAGCCAACTGACCCGGATTATCGACCTGGAGTGGGTGATCCTCTCTGCTCCATATGATTGGCTATGTTCAGACCAACGTAGATAACGGGGTGTGGCCGGTTCAACAGAGTTGACTGCCCGCCTCTGAACCTTCCGGTCTCGCTTGTCCAAGCTAGTGGTAAAGACATGGTACTGCCCACTACTCAACTGCTTTGGGTTGCTTTGGTAACCTGACTGTTGCTGCTGTTGGTTGTAACCACCCTGGTTGTTCTGACTATTTTGACCATTATGCCCGCCCGGATTACCATTAAATCCTGAACGGAACTTCCTCCACCATAACCCGGCCCGGATCCTGAGCCGCCGCCAGATCCGTGATCATACCGGAAATTATTAGAATTCTTGAACTCCTGCATAATAAAACATCCTTCCAAAGGTGGTTTGCTGGCTCCTCCTTCGTCCCATGTTTTGGACAGGGCTGGTTTAGCAAATAGTTCAGGCGGTTTGGGTTGGGGTTGGGCGCTCCACTATGATTTTTCGGCCTACCCTTGCGCCGCTGGCCATTGTCCTGTACGTTGGTATTAGCCACAAAATCCATGTTGCCATCCGCTTTACGCTTGCCTCCTCCGCCATTGCCTACCCAGTGATGCTGCTGACCTTTGGAGCTGCTGTTCTTCTTCCCCTTCCCTGTCTTGTCATCATCAGACTCGGGATCCTTGGTACTATCAGAATCAGCATATTTTACCAAAGCGGCCATGAGGGTCCCCATGTCGGTGCAATGACGCTT